>NW_027011606.1:237023-247023 GCF_036934945.1 Oncorhynchus masou masou | reverse complement strand
AACGCCCCCCAACACATTACCCATGATCCCTCCAGGCCTCCTACCACTTCTGTTGCTCAGCAACGGCCAGGCGGTCAGCGTCAGGATCGTTGGCCAGAACTACAGTAGCTCCCTCCCTCTCCGCCAGGGCAAACGACAGGGTCTGTAGGACGGACACACACACCATTAAAACACACACACGCACACACACACACACACCGTTAAAACACACACACACACCGTTAAAACACACACACACACCGTTAAAACACACACACACACCCCTTCTAGTGGTATCATAGTGGGAAAGCAGAGATACAGATGAGATTATAGTGAATGGAAACACATCGGGCTTCAGAGAGGCAAACAGGAGAACAAACAACAACAATGTGATTTAAACACCGTCTCTGCCCAAACTGGAGGGATGAGACTGGAAACCAGGGTAGAGGGGGGTGGGTCCTGTCCCATTATGACACTGTGTTGTCTAGAGACTAGTTCTATATTATATAGGACCCCCTCCCCTCCTCAGGGTTGATATGACTAACCAGGACCCCCCCCCCCCTCCTCAGGGTTGATATGACTAACCAGGACCCCCCCCCCTCCTCAGGGTTGATATGACTAACCAGGACCCCCCCTCCTCAGGGTTGATATGACTAACCAGGACCCCCTCCTCAGGGTTGATATGACTAACCAGGACCCCCCCCCCTCCTCAGGGTTGATATGACTAACCAGGACCCCCCCTCCTCAGGGTTGATATGACTAACCAGGACCCCCCCCTCCTCAGGGTTGATATGACTAACCAGGACCCCCCTCCTCAGGGTTGATATGACTAACCAGGACCCCCCCTCCTCAGGGTTGATATGACCAACCAGGACCCCCCCTCCTCAGGGTTGATATGACTGACCAGGACCCCCCCCTCCTCAGGGTTGATATGACTAACCAGGACCCCCCCTCCTCAGGGTTGATATGACTAACCAGGACCCCCCCTCCTCAGGGTTGATATGACTAACCAGGACCCCCCCTCCTCAGGGTTGATATGACTAACCAGGACCCCCCCCTCCTCAGGGTTGATATGACCAACCAGGACCCCCCTCCTCAGGGTTGATATGACTGACCAGGACCCCCCTCCTCAGGGTTGATATGACTAACCAGGACCCCCCTCCTCAGGGTTGATATGACTAACCAGGACCCCCCCTCCTCAGGGTTGATATGACTAACCAGGACCCCCCCTCCTCAGGGTTGATATGACTGACCAGGACCCCCTCCTCAGGGTTGATATGACTGACCAGGACCCCCCCCTCCTCAGGGTTGATATGACTGACCAGGACCCCCCTCTCAGGGTTGATATGACCAACCAGGACCCCCCCCCTCCTCAGGGTTGATATGACTAACCAGGACCCCCCTCTTCAGGGTTGATATGACTGACCAGGACCCCCCCTCCTCAGGGTTGATATGACTAACCAGGACCCCCCCCCCTCCTCAGGGTTGATATGACTGACCAGGACCCCCCCCTCCTCAGGGTTGATATGACTGACCAGGACCCCCTCCCCTCCTCAGGGTTGATATGACTGACCAGGACCCCCCCCCTCCTCAGGGTTGATATGACTGACCAGGACCCCCCCCTCCTCAGGGTTGATATGACTAACCAGGACCCCCCCTCCTCAGGGTTGATATGACTGACCAGGACCCCCTCCCCTCCTCAGGGTTGATATGACTGACCAGGACCCCCCTCCCCTCCTCAGGGTTGATATGACTGACCAGGACCCCCCCCTCCTCAGGGTTGATATGACTGACCAGGACCCCCCCCTCCTCAGGGTTGATATGACTAACCAGGAACCCCCCCCCCCCTCCTCAGGGTTGATATGACTAACCAGGACCCCCCCCTCCTCAGGGTTGATATGACTGACCAGGACCCCCCCTCCTCAGGGTTGATATGACTGACCAGGACCCCCCCTCCTCAGGGTTGATATGACTGACCAGGACCCCCCCTCCTCAGGGTTGATATGACTAACCAGGACCCCCCCCTCCTCAGGGTTGATATGACTGACCAGGACCCCCCCCTCCTCAGGGTTGATATGACTGATCAGGACCCCCCCTCCTCAGGGTTGATATGACTGACCAGGACCCCCCCCTCCTCAGGGTTGATATGACTGACCAGGACCCCCCCTCCTCAGGGTTGATATGACTGACCAGGACCCCCTCCCCTCCTCAGGGTTGATATGACTGACCAGGACCCCCCTCCCCTCCTCAGGGTTGATATGACTGACCAGGACCCCCCCTCCTCAGGGTTGATATGACTGACCAGGACCCCCCTCCTCAGGGTTGATATGACTAACCAGGAACCCCCCCTCCTCAGGGTTGATATGACTAACCAGGACCCCCCCTCCCCTCAGGGTTGATATGACTGACCAGGACCCCCCCTCCTCAGGGTTGATATGACTGACCAGGACCCCCCCTCCCTCAGGGTTGATATGACTGACCAGGACCCCCCCCTCCTCAGGGTTGATATGACTAACCAGGACCCCCCTCCTCAGGGTTGATATGACTAACCAGGACCCCCCCTCCTCAGGGTTGATATGACTGACCAGGACCCCCCCTCCTCAGGGTTGATATGACTGATCAGGACCCCCCCTCCTCAGGGTTGATATGACTGACCAGGACCCCCCCCTCCTCAGGGTTGATATGACTGACCAGGACCCCCCCTCCTCAGGGTTGATATGACTGACCAGGACCCCCCCCCCTCCTCAGGGTTGATATGACTGACCAGGACCCCCCCTCCTCAGGGTTGATATGACTGACCAGGACCCCCCCCTCCTCAGGGTTGATATGACTGACCAGGACCCCCCCCTCCTCAGGGTTGATATGACTGACCAGGACCCCCCTCCTCAGGGTTGATATGACTAACCAGGACCCCCCCCTCCTCAGGGTTGATATGACTAACCAGGACCCCCCCTCCTCAGGGTTGATATGACTAACCAGGACCCCCCCCTCCTCAGGGTTGATATGACTAACCAGGACCCCCCCTCTCAGGGTTGATATGACTAACCAGGACCCCCCCCTCAGGGTTGATATGACTAACCAGGACCCCCCCTCCTCAGCGTTGATATGACTAACCAGGACCCCCCCTCCTCAGGGTTGATATGACCAACCAGGACTCCCCCTCCTCAGGGTTGATATGACTAACCAGGACCCCCCCCTCCTCAGGGTTGATATGACTAACCAGGACCCCCCCCCCTCCTCAGGGTTGATATGACTAACCAGGACCCCCCCTCCCCCTCCTCAGGGTTGATATGACTAACCAGGACCCCCCCCCTCCTCAGGGTTGATATGACTAACCAGGACCCCCCCTCCTCAGGGTTGATGTGACTAACCAGGACCCCCCCTCCTCAGGGTTGATATGACTAACCAGGACCCCCCCTCCTCAGGGTTGATATGACTAACCAGGACCCCCCCCCTCCTCAGGGTTGATATGACTAACCAGGACCCCCCCTCCTCAGGGTTGATATGACTGACCAGGACCCCCCCCCCTCCTCAGGGTTGATATGACTAACCAGGACCCCCCCCTCCTCAGGGTTGATATGACTAACCAGGACCCCCCCTCCTCAGGGTTGATATGACTAACCAGGACCCCCCCTCCTCAGGGTTGATATGACTAACCAGGACCCCCCTCCTCAGGGTTGATATGACTAACCAGGACCCCCCTCCTCAGGGTTGATATGACTAACCAGGACCCCCCTCCTCAGGGTTGATATGACTAACCAGGACCCCCCTCCTCAGGGTTGATATGACTAACCAGGACCCCCCCTCCTCAGGGTTGATATGACTAACCAGGACCCCCCCTCCTCAGGGTTGATATGACTAACCAGGACCCCCCCTCCTCAGGGTTGATATGACTAACCAGGACCCCCCCTCCTCAGGGTTGATATGACTAACCAGGACCCCCTTCCCCTCCTCAGGGTTGATATGACTAACCAGGACCCCCCCTCCTCAGGGTTGATATGACTAACCAGGACCCCCTTCCCCTCCTCAGGGTTGGGGTATTTGACGGTGGGGAACTCAGGGTCCGGGTCTTTCTGCTCCTCTACGGCGTACGGGGTCGGAGGTCAAAGGCCTTGAAAGCTGATTGGACGAAGGCGTGTCCGACTCCATGCACGGAGGTGTGCACGATCTTCACCTCTGAACTCTTGTTGATATCCCTGAAAGGAGGGGAGACGAGCGTTAGAGGGGAGACGGGGGATAGAGGGGAGACGGGGGATAGAGGGGAGACGGGGGTTAGAGGGGAGACGGGGGTTAGAGGGGAGAAGGGGGATAGAGGGGAGACGGGGGATAGAGGGGAGACGGGGGATAGAGGGGAGACGGGGGATAGAGGGGAGACGGGGGTTAGAGGGGAGACGGGGGATAGAGGGGAGACGGGGGTTAGAGGGGAGACGGGGGATAGAGGGGAGACGGGGGATAGAGGGGAGACGGGGGTTAGAGGGGAGACGGGGGTTAGAGGGGATAGAGGGGAGACGGGGGTTAGAGGGGATAGAGGGGAGACGGGGGTTAGAGGGGAGACGGGGGATAGAGGGGAGACGGGGGATAGAGGGGAGACGGGGGATAGAGGGGATAGAGGGGAGACGGGGGTTAGAGGGGAGACGGGGGTTAGAGGGGATAGAGGGGAGACGGGGGATAGAGGGGAGACGGGGGATAGAGGGGAGACGGGGGTTAGAGGGGAGACGGGGGATAGAGGGGATAGAGGGGAGATGGGGGTTAGAGGGGAGACGGGGGTTAGAGGGGATAGAGGGGAGACGGGGGATAGAGGGGATAGAGGGAGACGGGGGATAGAGGGGAGACGGGGGTTAGAGGGGAGACGGGGGTTAGAGGGGAGACGGGGGTTAGAGGGGAGAAGGGGGATAGAGGGGAGACGGGGGATAGAGGGGAGACGGGGGATAGAGGGGAGACGGGGGATAGAGGGGAGACGGGGGTTAGAGGGGGGTTAGAGGGGAGACGGGGGATAGAGGGGATAGAGGGGAGACGGGGGTTAGAGGGGAGACGGGGGTTAGAGGGGATAGAGGGGAGACGGGGGATAGAGGGGATAGAGGGGAGACGGGGGATAGAGGGGAGACGGGGGTTAGAGGGGAGACGGGGGATAGAGGGGATAGAGGGGAGACGGGGGTTAGAGGGGAGACGGGGGTTAGAGGGGAGACGGGGGTTAGAGGGGAGACGGGGGATAGAGGGGAGACGGGGGATAGAGGGGAGACGGGGGATAGAGGGGAGACGGGGGTTAGAGGGGATAGAGGGCCTGGCGCCGAGACGGGGGATAGAGGGGAGACGGGGGATAGAGGGGAGACGGGGGATAGAGGGGAGACGGGGGATAGAGGGGAGACGGGGGTTAGAGGGGAGACGGGGGTTAGAGGGGAGACGGGGGTAAGAGGGGAGACGGGGGATAGAGGGGATAGAGGGGAGACGGGGGTTAGAGGGGAGACGGGGGATAGAGGGGAGACGGGGGATAGAGGGGAGACGGGGGATAGAGGGGAGACGGGGGATAGAGGGGAGACGGGGGTTAGAGGGGAGACGGGGGATAGAGGGGAGACGGGGGATAGAGGGGAGACGGGGGTTAGAGGGGAGATGGGGGTTAGAGGGGATAGAGGGGAGACGGGGGTTAGAGGGGATAGAGGGGAGACGGGGGATAGAGGGGAGACGGGGAATAGAGGGGAGATGGGGGTTAGAGGGGATAGAGGGGAGACGGGGGTTAGAGGGGAGACGGGGGTTAGAGGGGAGACGGGGGTTAGAGGGGAGACGAGGGTTAGAGGGGAGACGGGGGTTAGAGGGGATAGAGGGGAGACGGGGGTTAGAGGGGTTAGAAGGGAGACGGGGGATAGAGGGGAGACGGGGGTTAGAGGGGAGACGGGGGTAAGAGGGGAGACGGGGGTTAGAGGGGAGACGGGGGATAGAGGGGAGACGGGGGTTAGAGGGGAGACGGGGGTTAGGGGGAGACGGGGGTTAGAGGGGAGACGGGGGATAGAGGGGTTAGAGGGGAGACGGGGTTAGAGGGGAGACGGGGTTAGAGGGGAGACGGGGGTTAGAGGGGAGACGGGGGATAGAGGGGAGGTTAGAGGGGAGACGGGGGTTAGAGGGGAGACGGAGGTTAGAGGGGAGACGGGGGATAGAGGGGGGTTAGAGGGGAGACGGGGGATAGAGGGGAGACGGGGGTTAGAGGGGAGACGGGGGTTAGAGGGGAGACGGGGGATAGAGGGGAGACGGGGGTTAGAGGGGAGACGGGGGTTAGAGGGGATAGAGGGGAGACGGGGGTTAGAGGGGAGACGGGGGTTAGAGGGGAGACGGGGGTTAGAGGGGAGACGGGGGTTAGGGGGGATAGAGAGGAGACGGGGTTAGAGGGGATAGAGGGGAGACGGGGGATAGAGGGGAGACGGGGAATAGAGGGGAGATGGGGGTTAGAGGGGATAGAGGGGAGACGGGGTTAGAGGGGAGACGGGGGTTAGAGGGGAGACGGGGGATAGAGGGGAGACGGGGGATAGAGGGGAGACGGGGGATAGAGGGGAAACGGGGGATAGAGGGGAGACGGGGGATAGAGGGGAGACGGGGGATAGAGGGGAGACGGGGGTTAGAGGGGAAACGGGGGATAGAGGGGAGACGGGGGTTAGGGGGGATAGAGAGGAGACGGGGGTTAGAGGGGAGACGAGGGTTAGAGGGGAGACGGGGGTTAGAGGGGAGACGGGAGATAGAGGGGAGACGGGGGTTAGAGGGGAGACGAGGGTTAGAGGGGAGACGAGGGTTAGAGGGGATAGAGGGGTAGAGGGGAGACGGGGGTTAGAGGGGTTAGAGGGGAGACGGGAGTTAGAGGGGAGACGGGGGTTAGAGGGGAGACGGGGGATAGAGGGGAGACGGGGGTTAGATGGGAGACGGGGGACAGAGGGGAGACTGTGTGTGTGTGTGTTACCTGTGGTGTGTGTGTGTGTTACCTGAGGTGTGTGTGTGTGTTACCTGAGGTGTGTGTGTGTTACCTGAGGTGTGTGTGTGTTACCTGTGTGTGTGTGTGTGTGTGTGTGTGTGTTACCTGTGGTGTGTGTGTGTGTTACCTGAGGTGTGTGTGTGTTACCTGTGGTGTGTGTGTGTGTGTGTTACCTGAGGTGTGTGTGTGTTACCTGAGGTGTGTGTGTGTTACCTGTGGTGTGTGTGTGTGTTACCTGAGGTGTGTGTGTGTTACCTGAGGTGTGTGTGTGTGTTACCTGAGGTGTGTGTGTGTGTGTGTGTTACCTGTGGTGTGTGTGTGTGTTACCTGAGGTGTGTGTGTGTTACCTGTGGTGTGTGTGTGTGTGTTACCTGAGGTGTGTGTGTGTTACCTGAGGTGTGTGTGTGTTACCTGTGGTGACAGTGCTGTTGGATGGTCCGGTAGTACTGTGTGTGTGTGTTACCTGTGGTGTGTGTGTGTTACCTGAGGTGTGTGTGTGTGTTACCTGTGGTGACAGTGCTGTTGGATGGTCCGGTAGTACTGTGTGTGTGTGTTACCTGTGGTGTGTGTGTGTTACCTGAGGTGTGTGTGTGTGTTACCTGTGGTGACAGTGCTGTTGGATGGTCCGGTAGTACTCTGTGTGTGTGTTACCTGTGGTGACAGTGCTGTTGGATGGTCCGGTAGTACTCTGTGTGTGTGTTACCTGTGGTGACAGTGCTGTTGGATGGTCCGGTAGTACTCTGTGTGTGTGTTACCTGTGGTGACAGTGCTGTTGGATGGTCCGGTAGTACTCTGTGTGAATGTCTTGGAACGGGTCGTTCAGCAGAGGGCTGTGGGAGAGAGAGGTTATGTCCCAGGACTCAGGCCAGGGCTCCAGGTGAGCCTCGATGGCTACAGAGATGCCCTTATCATGGGGCGGCACGATCTGGGCACCGTTCTCCCAATACACCTGAGAGAGGGAGACAGGGAGAGAGACAGGGAGGGGGGAGAGAGACAGGGAGGGGGGAGAGAGACAGGGAGGGGAGAGAGACAGGGAGGGGGGAGAGAGACAGGGAGGGGGGAGAGAGAGAGAGAGAGATAGAGACAGAGAGAGATAGAGACAGAGAGAGAGAGAGACAGAAAGAGAGAGGGAGGGGGGGAGACGGGGGGAGAGAGACAGGGAGGGGAGAGAGAGAGAGAAAGAGAGAGAAAGAGAGAGAAAGAGAGAGAAAGAGAGAGAGAAATAGAGAGAGAGAAAGAGAGACAGAAAGAGAGAGAGAGACAGAAAGAGAGAGAGAGACAGAAAGAGAGAGAGAGAAAGAAAGAGAGAGAGACAGAAAGAGAGAGAGAGAAAGAGAGACAGAAAGAGAGAGAGAGACAGAAAGAGAGAGAAAGACAGAAAGAGAGAGAGAGCCAGAAAGACAAAGAGAGAGAGAGAGAGAGAGAAAGAGAGAGAGAGTCAGAGAGAGAAAAGAGAGAGAGAGAGAGAGAAAGAGAGAGAGAGAAAGAGAGAGACAGAGTGAGAGAGAGAGAGAGAGTCAGAGAGAGCAAGAGAGAGAGAGAGAGAGAGAGAGAGAGAGAAAGAGACAGACAGAGAGAGAGACAGAGAGAGACAGAGAGAAAGGGGAGAGAGACTACTTTACAGTGTTCTAATACACCTAGAAACTGCTCAACAGAAACAGACCAATACACCTGAGACAGGGACCTAATCAATCAATAACATGATCAATAAGATAATGAATGTTACCTTGTAGCCGTTGTCCTGTTTGGGGTTGTGGGAGGCGGTTACCATGACGCCAGCACACAGACCCAGATGAGACACAGCGAAGGGCTGGAGAGAGGGAAGACCGTTATTCTCTCTCACACACACACACGCACGCACACACACACACACACACGCACACACACACGCACACGCACACACACACGCACACACACACACACGCACACGCACACGCACACGCACACACACACGCACACACACACGCACACACACACGGTATGATTCCAGTTTATTAATACAGGAGAGCCTGCCGTGTGAAGGAACAGCCCACTAGCCTGCCGTGTGAAGGAACAGCCCACTAGCCTGCCCGTGTTGAGGAACAGCCCACTAGCCTGCTGTGCGAAGGAACAGCCCACTAGCCTGCAGTGTGAAGGAACAGCCCACTAGCCTGCCTGTGTGAAGGAACAGCCCACTAGCCTGCTGTGTGAAGGAACAGCCCACTTGCCTGCCTGTGTTGAGGAACAGCCCACTAGCCTGCAGTGTGAAGGAACAGCCCACTAGCCTGCCTGTGTGAAGGAACTGCCCACTAGCCTGCTGTGTGAAGGAACAGCCCACTAGCCTGCCGTGTTGAGGAACAGCCCACTAGCCTGCCGTGTGAAGGAACAGCCCACTAGCCTGCAGTGTGAAGGAACAGCCCACTAGCCTGCCGTGTTGAGGAACAGCCCACTAGCCTGCTGTGTGAAGGAACAGCCCACTAGCCTGCCGTGTTGAGGAACAGCCCACTAGCCTGCAGTGTTGAGGAACAGCCCACTAGCCTGCCGTGTGAAGGAACAGCCCACTAGCCTGCCGTGTGGAGGAACAGCCCACTAGCCTGCCCGTGTGAAGGAACAGCCCACTAGCCTGCCCGTGTGAAGGAACAGCCCACTAGCCTGCCGTGTTGAGGAACAGCCCACTAGCCTGCAGTGTTGAGGAACAGCCCACTAGCCTGCCGTGTGAAGGAACAGCCCACTAGCCTGCCGTGTGAAGGAACAGCCCACTAGCCTGCCGTGTTGAGGAACAGCCCACTAGCCTGCCGTGTGAAGGAACAGCCCACTAGCCTGCTGTGTGGAGGAACAGCCCACTAGCCTGCTGTGTGGAGGAACAGCCCACTAGCCTGCTGTGTGGAGGAACAGCCCACAGCCTGCTGGAGAACAGCCCCTGCCTGTGTGGAGGAACAGCCCACTAGCCTGCTGTGTGGAGGAACAGCCCACTAGCCTGCCGTGTGAAGGAACAGCCCACTAGCCTGCTGTGTGAAGGAACAGCCCACTAGCCTGCTGTGTGGAGGAACAGCCCACTAGCCTGCTGTGTGGAGGAACAGCCCACTAGCC
>NW_027011606.1:214523-232023 GCF_036934945.1 Oncorhynchus masou masou | reverse complement strand
TCCCTAGAAATGTCCTACTTTGTATTCAAACTACTGACGTTAGCCGGCTATTGTTTCATAAATACATAACTTGACTGTATCTTAAGTGGGAATGGGGGGAGGGATGATGTACATAGCTAGAAAAACCATGGTTAACTGTTTAGTTAGCTGGCTGACAACAGAAATCCCAAAACATTGTTCAAATACATTTGAGTCGTTTAGCAGACGGTGTTCTCCAGAGACCTATAGTAGTGAGTGCATCATGTTTTAGTAGACATGATAACGTTTGGTCTACTGTATCCACTCCGAATTATTATGCATTAGCTGTGTACTGTAACAATTAAAGTTAGTTAGGGGACTTGTGACTTGGGCCAAAAAAAAAACAGGAAGTTAAGAAACGTTTGAGTTGTTGTTAAGTAAACGAGCTATAATGTTTTATACCCCCCCTTCTTGACAACTTACCTTGTCAAACTGCAGCCACTGATTAATGGCTTGGTCCAATTTACTGTCACCAGTCGAGGATAATACATTGTCCATTTTGTTCCTTTTCAGCACCAAAACTTATATTTTTATGACTGTCGAGTTGTACTTACACATTAATAAATAAAAAATATCTCGATTTAAAAAAAAGAAATGTGAGTTCCCAGGTTCACTTCCGTGTTCAGTGTAAACGGACAAAAACGAGAGGCGGAGACAGTTGATGAAAACGAACTCTAATTGGTCAATGGACTGGACGGGGCTTGCACTTCCGCTTGCGTCACACGTTTTTTTCCTGTCGTATGGAGAGACATAGTAACGTCAACCTCTCCGCTTTAAAGTGTTTTTTTTTTAAATAGACTTTGTTTTTTTAATCGAGTCTCTGAAATTGCTAAATAATAAGAAACGCTTGTCTAAGGTCCAATATTATAACGAATTATTTTCTGAATTAAGTGTCATTGTCTCATTCTCTATATTCTGTCATAATTAATTCCTGTTTTTATTTTGTTTTGTCTTTTATGTTCTTGTTAATCTTAACCACACTACTAACCTTATGCCTAACCTTAAATTAAGACCAAAAAGCAAAGTTTAAATGAATTTGTACGATAAATCCAATTCTTACTTTGTGGCTGTGGTAACTAGTGGAAACCCGTTTTTTGGTCACGCTCCCCAAGAAACGCTGGCGACCACGACAGAGGTCAAAGTTCAGTTGTCTTGGGGACGTGGTTTGATGTGGGTGTGTCTTGGCTGTGTTCTTGCCACAGCCATCTGTCAGAACCTTGTACTGTGGTATGTTGTACCTTCTAGGAGGGTCAGTATAGTGGGTGCTGTGGTATGTTGTATCTTCTAGGAGGGTCGGTATAGTGGGTGCTGTGGTATGGTGTACCTTCTAGGAGGGTCAGTATAGTGGGTGCTGTGGTATGTTGTATCTTCTAGGAGGGTCGGTATAGTGGGTGCTGTGGTATGTTGTATCTTCTAGGAGGGTCAGTATAGTGGGTGCTGTGGTGTTGTACCTTCTAGGAGGGTCAGTATAGTGGGTGCTGTGGTATGTTGTATCTTCTAGGAGGGTCAGTATAGTGGGTGATGTGGTATGTTGTACCTTCTAGGAGGGTCAGTATAGTGGGTGCTGTGGTATGTTGTATCTTCTAGGAGGGTCGGTATAGTGGGTGCTGTGGTATGTTGTACCTTCTAGGAGGGTCAGTATAGTGGGTGCTGTGGTATGTTGTACCTTCTAGGAGGGTCGGTATAGTGGGTGCTGTGGTATGTTGTATCTTCTAGGAGGGTCAGTATAGTGGGTGCTGTGGTATGTTGTACCTTCTAGGAGGGTCAGTATAGTGGAGGGTCAGTATGGTGGGTGCTGTGGTATGTTGAACCTTATAGGAAGGTCAGTATAGTGGGTGCTGTGGTATGTTGAACCTTCTAGGATGGTCAGTATAGTGGGTACTGTGGTATGATGTACCTTCTAGGAGGGTCAGTATAGTGGAGGGTCAGTATGGTGGGTGCTGTGGTATGTTGAACCTTATAGGAAGGTCAGTATAGTGGGTGCTGTGGTATGTTGAACCTTCTAGGATGGTCAGTATAGTGGGTACTGTGGTATGATGTACCTTCTAGGAGGGTCAGTATATTGGGTGCTGTGGTATGTTGTACCTTCTAGGAGGGTCTGGATGGTCAGTTATGTTGGGTGCTGGGAATGTGATGAAAATAAAAGCTGAAATAAATCATTCTCTCTACTATTATTCTGACATTCCACATTCTTCAAATAAAGTGGTGATCCTAACTGACCTAAAACAGGGAATTTGTATTTGGATTAAATGCCAGGAATTATGGAAAACAAACTGAGTTTTTGGCAAAGGTGTATGTAACCTTCTGACTTCAACTGTAAATACTGTAGAAGGGGAACTGGCTTCAACTGTAACTACTGTAGAAGGGGAACTGGCTTCAACTGTAACTACTGTAGAAGGGGAACTGGCTTCAACTGTAACTACTGTAGAAGGGGAACCGGCTTCAACTGTAACTACTGTAGAAGGGGAACTGGCTTCAACTGTAACTACTGTAGAAGGGGAACCGGCTTCAACTGTAACTACTGTAGAAGGGGAACTGGCTTCAACTGTAACTACTGTAGAAGGGGAACTGACTTCAACTGTACCTACTGTAGAAGGGGAACTGGCTTCAACTGTAACTACTGTAGAGGGGGAACTGGCTTCAACTGTAACTACTGTAGAAGGGGAACTGGCTTCAACTGTACCTACTGTAGAAGGGGAACTGGCTTCAACTGTGACTACTGTAGAAGGGGAACTGGCTTCAACTGTGACTACTGTAGAAGGGGAACTGGCTTCAACTGTAACTACTGTAGAAGGGGAACTGGCTTCAACTGTAACTACTGTAGAAGGTGAACTGGTTTCAACTGTGACTACTGTAGAAGGTGAACTGGCTTCAACTGTAACTACTGTAGAAGGGGAACTGGCTTCAACTGTAACTACTGTAGAAGGGGAACTGACTTCAACTGTAACTACTGTAGAAGGGGAAATGGCTTCAACTTTAACTACTGTAGAAGGGGAACTGGCTTCAACTGTAAATACTGTAGAAGGGAAACTGGCTTCAACTGTAACTACTGTAGAAGGGGAACTGGCTTCAACTGTAACTACTGTAGAAGGGGAACCGGCTTCAACTGTAACTACTGTAGAAGGGGAACTGGCTTCAACTGTAACTACTGTAGAAGGGGAACTGGCTTCAACTGTAACTACTGTAGAAGGGGAACCGGCTTCAACTGAAACTACTGTAGAAGGGGAACTGGCTTCAACTGTAACTACTGTAGAAGGGGAACTGGCTTCAACTGTAACTACTGTAGAAGGGGAACTGGCTTCAACTGTAACTACTGTAGAAGGGGAACTGGCTTCAACTGTAGCTACTGTAGAAGGGGAACTGGTTTCTCAAAACATCATCATCACGAACCTCTTTCTGGTGACGTCAACGTATATTTATCTCTTCAGACTTTTAATCAATGAATGAATGGATCAATATATTGACAGAAACCTCTCCTTTAATAGATTGACAGGATGTAGTATCTAGAACGGTGATAACAGTTCTCTGAAACCTCTCCTTTAATAGATTGACAGAAACCTCTCCTTTAATAGATTAACAGGATGTAGAACGGTGATAACAGGTCTCTGAAACCTCTCCTTTAATAGATTGACAGAAACCTCTCCTTTAATAGATTGACAGAAACCTCTGCTTTAATAGATTGACAGAAACCTCTCCTTTAAGAGATTAACAGGATGTAGAACGGTGATAACAGGTCTCTGAAACCTCTCCTTTAATAGATTGACAGAAACCTCTCCTTTAATAGATTGACAGAAACCTCTCCTTTAATAGATTGACAGGATGTTGAACGGTGATAACAGGTCTCTGAAACCTCTCCTTTAATAGATTGACAGAAACCTCTCCTTTAATAGATTGACAGGATGTAGAACGGTGATAACAGGTCTCTGAAACCTCTCCTTTAAAAGATTGACAGAAACCTCTCCTTTAATAGATTGACAGAAACCTCTCCTTTAATAGATTGACAGGATGTAGAACGGTGATAACAGGTCTCTGAAACCTCTCCTTTAATAGATTAACAGGATGTAGAACGGTGATAACAGGTCTCTGAAACCTCTCCTTTAATAGATTAACAGGATGTAGAACGGTGATAACAGGTCTCTGAAACCTCTCCTTTAATAGATTGACAGAAACCTCTCCTTTAATAGATTGACAGAAACCTCTCCTTTAATAGATTGACAGAAACCTCTCCTTTAATAGATTGACAGAAACCTCTCCTTTAATAAAACAGAATGAATCCTTCAAAGAGTTGCCCTCCCCCAACACACACACACACACACACACACACACATTTGTACTGTACATGAAAGCTGTGCCAAAATGTATGACATATGCACTCTACCCCCCCCCCCTCCCTCCCCCCATGTTATCTCCTAGGTATCCTCTGATGAGGAACAACCCCCCCCCCCCCATGTTATCTCCTAGGTATCCTCTGCTGAGGAACAACTCCCCCATGTTATCTCCTAGGTATCCTCTGATGAGGAACAACCCCCCCCCCCCCCCATGTTATCTCCTAGGTATCCTCTGATGAGGAACAGCCCCCCCCCCCCATGTTATCTCCTAGGTATCCTCTGATGAGGAACAACCCCCATGTTATCTCCTAGGTATCCTCTGCTGAGGAACAACCCCCCCCCCCATGTTATCTCCTCGGTATCCTCTGTTTGATGAGGAAAAGGTTTTCGTCCGTGGGGAACAACTTCTCCTCCTTAGCAGCCTTCCTGTCTCTCCCGTTCTCTCTCTTCTTCTTCTTCTTCTTCTTCGCCGCCCCAAACAGACGGTCGGGGGTGTGGGAGACGGGGCCCTTGGGATGGAAGGTAGGAGGGGTTCCGGCCGAGGGGGGTGGGCCCTTGGGCCCCTTCTTCTTCCTCTTGGTGGAGGGGCCTTGTCCTCGGGGGAAGTCAAGAGACTCGTCTGCGGCGGCGGCCATTTTGTTTTTGGCCATTTTCCGTTGTTTCTTCTTCTGCCTTTCCTGACTCCCCGGCTGGTTCCTGTCAGCCATGTTGGATTTGGGCGTGGCTGAAGCTGTGGGTTAGGGAGAGGTGGGGAGGAGGGGAGGAGGGAAGGAGAGGTGGGGAGGAGGGAAGGAGAAGTGGGAAGGAGAGGTGGGGAGGAGGGAAGGAGAGGTGGGAAGGAGAGGTGGGGAGGAGAGGAAGGAGAGGTGGGAAGGAGAGGTGGGGAGGAGGGAAGGAAAGGTGGGGAGGAGAGGTGGGGAGGAGGGAAGGAGAGGTCTGATTACAGCAGCCGATAGCAAATCAAACAGACCCTAGAGCAGACTAACAGATCCCAGAGCAGACTAACAGACCCTAGAGCAGACTAATAGACCCTAGAGCAGACTAACAGATCCTAGAGCAGACTAACAGACCCTAGAGCAGACTAACAGACCCTAGAGCAGACTAACAGACCCTAGAGCAGACCCTAGAGCAGACTAATAGACCCTAGAGCAGACTAATAGACCCCAGAGCAGACTAACAGACCCTAGAGCAGACTAACAGACCCTAGAGCAGACTAACAGACCCTAGAGCAGACAAACAGACCCTAGAGCAGACTAACAGACCCTAGAGCAGACTAACAGACCCTAGAGCAGACTAACAGATCCCAGAGCAGACTAACAGACCCTAGAGCAGACTAACAGACCCAAGAGCAGACTAACAGACCCTAGAGCAGACTAACAGATCCTAGAGCAGACTAACAGACCCTAGAGCAGACTAACAGACCCTAGAGCAGACTAACAGACCCTAGAGCAGACTAACAGATCCTAGAGCAGACTAACAGACCCTAGAGCAGACTAACAGACCCTAGAGCAGACTAACAGACCCTAGAGCAGACCCTAGAGCAGACTAATAGACCCTAGAGCAGACTAATAGACCCTAGAGCAGACTAATAGACCCTAGAGCAGACTAATAGACCCTAGAGCAGACTAACAGACCCTAGAGCAGACTAACAGACCCTAGAGCAGACAAACAGACCCTAGAGCAGACAAACAGACCCAAGAGCAGACCCTAGAGCAGACTAACAGACCCTAGAGCAGACCCTAGAGCAGACTAACAGACCCTAGAGCAGACTAACAGACCCTAGAGCAGACAAACAGACCCTAGAGCAGACCCTAGAGCAGACTAACAGACACTAGAGCAGACTAACAGACCCTAGAGCAGACTAACAGACCCTAGAGCAGACTAACAGACCCTAGAGCAGACTAACAGACCCTAGAGCAGACTAACAGACCCTAGAGCAGACTAACAGACACTAGAGCAGACTAACAGACCCTAGAGCAGACCCTAGAGCAGACTAACAGACCCTAGAGCAGACTAACAGACCCTAGAGCAGACTAACAGACCCTAGAGCAGACTAACAGACCCTAGAGCAGACCCTAGAGCAGACTAACAGACACTAGAGCAGACTAACAGACCCTAGAGCAGACTAACAGACCCTAGAGCAGACAAACAGACCCTAGAGCAGACAAACAGACCCTAGAGCAGACCCTAGAGCAGACTAACAGACACTAGAGCAGACTAACAGACCCTAGAGCAGACTAACAGACCCTAGAGCAGACTAACAGACACTAGAGCAGACTAACAGACCCTAGAGCAGACAAACAGACCCTAGAGCAGACAAACAGACCCTAGAGCAGACCCTAGAGCAGACTAACAGACCCTAGAGCAGACTAACAGACCCTAGAGCAGACTAACAGACCCTAGAGCAGACCCTAGAGCAGACTAACAGACCCTAGAGCAGACTAACAGACCCTAGAGCAGACCCTAGAGCAGACTAACAGACCCTAGAGCAGACTAACAGACCCTAGAGCAGACTAATAGATCCCAGAGCAGACTAACAGACCCTAGAGCAGACTAACAGACCCTAGAGCAGACTAACAGACCCTAGAGCAGACTAACAGACACTAGAGCAGACTAACAGACACTAGAGCAGACTATCAGACCCTAGAGCAGACCCTAGAGCAGACTAACAGACCCTAGAGCAGACCCTAGAGCAGACTAATAGATCCCAGAGCAGACTAACAGACCCTAGAGCAGACTAACAGATCCCAGAGCAGACTAACAGACCCTAGAGCAGACTAACAGACCCTAGAGCAGACTAACAGATCCTAGAGCAGACTAACAGACCCTAGAGCAGACTAACAGACCCTAGAGCAGACCCTAGAGCAGACTAACAGACCCTAGAGCAGACCCTAGAGCAGACTAACAGACCCTAGAGCAGACCCTAGAGCAGACTAACAGACCCTAGAGCAGACTAACAGACCCTAGAGCAGACTAACAGACCCTAGAGCAGACTAACAGATCCTAGAGCAGACTAATAGATCCTAGAGCAGACTAATAGATCCTAGAGCAGACTAACAGACCCTAGAGCAGACTAATAGACCCTAGAGCAGACTAACAGACCCTAGAGCAGACTAACAGACCCTAGAGCAGACCCTAGAGCAGACTAACAGACCCTAGAGCAGACTAACAGACCCTAGAGCAGACTAACAGACCCTAGAGCAGACTAACAGATCCTAGAGCAGACTAATAGATCCTAGAGCAGACTAATAGATCCTAGAGCAGACTAACAGACCTAGAGCAGACTAATAGACCCTAGAGCAGACTAACAGACCCTAGAGCAGACTAACAGACCCTAGAGCAGACTAACAGACCCTAGAGCAGACTAACAGACACTAGAGCAGACTATCAGACCCTAGAGCAGACACTAGAGCAGACTATCAGACCCTAGAGCAGACCCTAGAGCAGACTAACAGACCCTAGAGCAGACCCTAGAGCAGACTAATAGATCCCAGAGCAGACTAACAGACCCTAGAGCAGACTAACAGATCCCAGAGCAGACTAACAGACCCTAGAGCAGACTAACAGACCCTAGAGCAGACTAACAGACCCTAGAGCAGACAAACAGACCCTAGAGCAGACCCTAGAGCAGACTAACAGACACTAGAGCAGACTAACAGACCCTAGAGCAGACTAACAGACCCTAGAGCAGACTAACAGACCCTAGAGCAGACTAACAGACCCTAGAGCAGACAAACAGACCCTAGAGCAGACCCTAGAGCAGACTAACAGACACTAGAGCAGACTAACAGACCCTAGAGCAGACTAACAGACACTAGAGCAGACTAACAGACCCTAGAGCAGACTAACAGACCCTAGAGCAGACTAACAGACCCTAGAGCAGACTAACAGACCCTAGAGCAGACTAACAGACCCTAGAGCAGACTAACAGACACTAGAGCAGACTAACAGACACTAGAGCAGACTAACAGACCCTAGAGCAGACCCTAGAGCAGACTAACAGACCCTAGAGCAGACCCTAGAGCAGACTAATAGATCCCAGAGCAGACTAACAGATCCCAGAGCAGACTAACAGACCCTAGAGCAGACTAACAGACCCTAGAGCAGACTAACAGACCCTAGAGCAGACTAACAGATCCCAGAGCAGACTAACAGACCCTAGAGCAGACTAACAGACCCTAGAGCAGACTAACAGACCCTAGAGCAGACTAACAGATCCTAGAGCAGACTAACAGACCCTAGAGCAGACTAACAGACCCTAGAGCAGACCCTAGAGCAGACTAACATACCCTAGAGCAGACCCTAGAGCAGACTAAAAGACCCTAGAGCAGACCCTAGAGCAGACTAACAGACCCTAGAGCAGACTAACAGATCCTAGAGCAGACTAACAGATCCTAGAGCAGACTAATAGATCCTAGAGCAGACTAATAGATCCTAGAGCAGACTAATAGACCCTAGAGCAGACTAACAGACCTAGAGCAGACTAACAGACCCTAGAGCAGACTAATAGACCCTAGAGCAGACTAATAGACCCTAGAGCAGACTAACAGACCCTAGAGCAGACTAACAGACCCTAGAGCAGACTAACAGACCCTAGAGCAGACTAACAGACCCTAGAGCAGACTAACAGACCCTAGAGCAAACTAACAGATCCTAGAGCAGACTAACAGACCCTAGAGCAGACTAACAGACCCTAGAGCAGACTAACAGACCCTAGAGCAGACTAACAGACCCTAGAACAGACAAACAGACCCTAGAGCAGACAAACAGACCCTAGAGCAGACAAACAGACCCTAGAGCAGACACTAGAGCAGACTAACAGACTGTTGAGCAGACTAACAGACCCTAGAGCAGACTAATAGATCCTAGAGCAGACTAACAGACCCTAGAGCAGACCCTAGAGCAGACAAACAGACCCTAGAGCAGACTAACAGACCCTAGAGCAGACTAACAGACCCTAGAGCAGACCCTAGAGCAGACAAACAGACCCTAGAGCAGATAAACAGACCCTAGAGCAGACCCTAGAGCAGACAAACAGACCCTAGAGCAAACTAACAGACCCTAGAGCAGACTAACAGACCCTAGAGCAGACCCTAGAGCAGACAAACAGACCCTAGAGCAGACCCTAGAGCAGACAAACAGACCCTAGAGCAGACCCTAGAGCAGACTAACAGACCCTAGAGCAGACTAACAGACCCTAGAGCAGACTAACAGACCCTAGAGCAGACTAACAGACCCTAGAGCAGACCCTAGAGCAGACAAACAGACCCTAGAGCAGACTAACAGACCCTAGAGCAGACTAACAGACCCTAGAGCAGACTAACAGACCCTAGAGCAGACTAACAGACCCTAGAGCAGACTAACAGACCCTAGAGCAGACTAACAGACCCTAGAGCAGACTAACAGACCCTAGAGCAGACACTAGAGCAGACTAACAGATCCCAGAGCAGACTAATAGATCCCAGAGCAGACTAACAGATCCCAGAGCAGACTAACAGACCCTAGAGCAGACTAACAGACCCTAGAGCAGACTAACAGACCCTACAGCAGACTAACAGACCCTAGAGCAGACTAACAGACCCTAGAGCAGACTAACAGACCCTAGAGCAGACTAACAGATCCTAGAGCAGACTAACAGATCCCAGAGCAGACTAACAGATCCCAGAGCAGACTAACAGATCCCAGAGCAGACTAACAGATCCTAGAGCAGACTAACAGACCCTAGAGCAGACTACCTAGAGCAGACTAACAGACCCTAGAGCAGACTAACAGACCCTAGAGCAGACTAACAGACCCTAGAGCAGACTAACAGACACTAGAGCAGACTAACAGACACTAGAGCAGACTATCAGACCCTAGAGCAGACCCTAGAGCAGACTAACAGACCCTAGAGCAGACCCTAGAGCAGACTAATAGATCCCAGAGCAGACTAACAGACCCTAGAGCAGACTAACAGATCCCAGAGCAGACTAACAGACCCTAGAGCAGACTAACAGACCCTAGAGCAGACTAACAGACCCTAGAGCAGACTAACAGACCCTAGAGCAGACTAACAGACCCTAGAGCAGACCCTAGAGCAGACTAACAGACCCTAGAGCAGACCCTAGAGCAGACTAACAGACCCTAGAGCAGACCCTAGAGCAGACTAACAGACCCTAGAGCAGACTAACAGACCCTAGAGCAGACTAACAGACCTTAGAGCAGACTAACAGATCCTAGAGCAGACTAATAGATCCTAGAGCAGACTAATAGATCCTAGAGCAGACTAACAGACCCTAGAGCAGACTAATAGACCCTAGAGCAGACTAACAGACCCTAGAGCAGACTAACAGACCCTAGAGCAGACTAATAGACCCTAGAGCAGACTAACAGACCCTAGAGCAGACTAACAGACCCTAGAGCAGACTAACAGACACTAGAGCAGACTATCAGACCCTAGAGCAGACACTAGAGCAGACTATCAGACCCTAGAGCAGACCCTAGAGCAGACTAACAGACCCTAGAGCAGACCCTAGAGCAGACTAATAGATCCCAGAGCAGACTAACAGACCCTAGAGCAGACTAACAGATCCCAGAGCAGACTAACAGACCCTAGAGCAGACTAACAGACCCTAGAGCAGACTAACAGACCCTAGAGCAGACAAACAGACCCTAGAGCAGACCCTAGAGCAGACTAACAGACACTAGAGCAGACTAACAGACCCTAGAGCAGACTAACAGACACTAGAGCAGACTAACAGACCCTAGAGCAGACTAACAGACCCTAGAGCAGACTAACAGACCCTAGAGCAGACTAACAGACACTAGAGCAGACTAACAGACACTAGAGCAGACTAACAGACCCTAGAGCAGACCCTAGAGCAGACTAACAGACCCTAGAGCAGACCCTAGAGCAGACTAATAGATCCCAGAGCAGACTAACAGATCCCAGAGCAGACTAACAGACCCTAGAGCAGACTAACAGACCCTAGAGCAGACTAACAGACCCTAGAGCAGACTAACAGATCCCAGAGCAGACTAACAGACCCTAGAGCAGACTAACAGACCCTAGAGCAGACTAACAGACCCTAGAGCAGACTAACAGATCCTAGAGCAGACTAACAGACCCTAGAGCAGACCCTAGAGCAGACTAACATACCCTAGAGCAGACCCTAGAGCAGACTAACATACCCTAGAGCAGACCCTAGAGCAGACTAATAGATCCCAGAGCAGACTAACAGATCCCAGAGCAGACTAACAGACCCTAGAGCAGACTAACAGACCCTAGAGCAGACTAACAGACCCTAGAGCAGACTAACAGATCCCAGAGCAGACTAACAGACCCTAGAGCAGACTAACAGACCCTAGAGCAGACTAACAGACCCTAGAGCAGACTAACAGATCCTAGAGCAGACTAACAGACCCTAGAGCAGACCCTAGAGCAGACTAACATACCCTAGAGCAGACCCTAGAGCAGACTAACAGACCCTAGAGCAGACCCTAGAGCAGACTAACAGACCCTAGAGCAGACTAACAGACCCTAGAGCAGACTAACAGATCCCAGAGCAGACTAACAGACCCTAGAGCAGACTAACAGACCCTAGAGCAGACTAACAGACCCTAGAGCAGACTAACAGATCCTAGAGCAGACTAACAGACCCTAGAGCAGACCCTAGAGCAGACTAACATACCCTAGAGCAGACCCTAGAGCAGACTAAAAGACCCTAGAGCAGACCCTAGAGCAGACTAACAGACCCTAGAGCAGACTAACAGATCCTAGAGCAGACTAACAGATCCTAGAGCAGACTAATAGATCCTAGAGCAGACTAATAGATCCTAGAGCAGACTAATAGACCCTAGAGCAGACTAACAGACCCTAGAGCAGACTAACAGACCCTAGAGCAGACTAATAGACCCTAGAGCAGACTAATAGACCCTAGAGCAGACTAATAGACCCTAGAGCAGACTAACAGACCCTAGAGCAGACTAACAGACCCTAGAGCAGACTAACAGACCCTAGAGCAGACTAACAGACCCTAGAGCAGACTAACAGACCCTAGAGCAAACTAACAGATCCTAGAGCAGACTAACAGACCCTAGAGCAGACTAACAGACCCTAGAGCAGACTAACAGACCCTAGAGCAGACTAACAGACCTAGAACAGACAAACAGACCCTAGAGCAGACAAACAGACCCTAGAGCAGACAAACAGACCCTAGAGCAGACACTAGAGCAGACTAACAGACTGTTGAGCAGACTAACAGACCCTAGAGCAGACTAATAGATCCTAGAGCAGACTAACAGACCCTAGAGCAGACCCTAGAGCAGACAAACAGACCCTAGAGCAGACTAACAGACCCTAGAGCAGACTAACAGACCCTAGAGCAGACCCTAGAGCAGACAAACAGACCCTAGAGCAGATAAACAGACCCTAGAGCAGACCCTAGAGCAGACAAACAGACCCTAGAGCAAACTAACAGACCCTAGAGCAGACTAACAGACCCTAGAGCAGACCCTAGAGCAGACAAACAGACCCTAGAGCAGACCCTAGAGCAGACAAACAGACCCTAGAGCAGACCCTAGAGCAGACTAACAGACCCTAGAGCAGACTAACAGACCCTAGAGCAGACTAACAGACCCTAGAGCAGACTAACAGACCCTAGAGCAGACCCTAGAGCAGACAAACAGACCCTAGAGCAGACTAACAGACCCTAGAGCAGACTAACAGACCCTAGAGCAGACTAACAGACCCTAGAGCAGACTAACAGACCCTAGAGCAGACTAACAGACCCTAGAGCAGACTAACAGACCCTAGAGCAGACACTAGAGCAGACTAACAGATCCCAGAGCAGACTAATAGATCCCAGAGCAGACTAACAGACCCTAGAGCAGACTAACAGACCCTACAGCAGACTAACAGACCCTAGAGCAGACTAACAGACCCTAGAGCAGACTAACAGATCCTAGAGCAGACTAACAGATCCTAGAGCAGACTAACAGATCCTAGAGCAGACTAACAGACCCTAGAGCAGACTAACAGATCCTAGAGCAGACTAACAGACCCTAGAGCAGACTAACAGACCCTAGAGCAGACTAACAGACCCTAGAGCAGACTGACAGATCCTAGAGCAGACTAACAGACCCTAGAGCAGATCCTAGAGCAGACTAACAGACCCTAGAGCAGACTAACAGATCCTAGAGCAGACTAACAGATCCTAGAGCAGACTAACAGATCCCAGAGCAGACTAACAGATCCCAGAGCAGACTAACAGATCCTAGAGCAGACTAACAGACCCTAGAGCAGACTAACAGACCCCAGAGCAGACTAACAGATCCCAGAGCAGACTAACAGATCCTAGAGCAGACTAACAGACCCTAGAGCAGACTAATAGATCCCAGAGCAGACTAATAGATCCCAGAGCAGACTAACAGACCCTAGAGCAGACTAACAGATCCCAGAGCAGACTAACAGACCCTAGAGCAGACTAACAGACCCTAGAGCAGACTAACAGACCCTAGAGCAGACAAACAGACCCTAGAGCAGACCCTAGAGCAGACTAACAGACACTAGAGCAGACTAACAGACCCTAGAGCAGACTAACAGACACTAGAGCAGACTAACAGACCCTAGAGCAGACTAACAGACCCTAGAGCAGACTAACAGACCCTAGAGCAGACTAACAGACACTAGAGCAGACTAACAGACACTAGAGCAGACTAACAGACCCTAGAGCAGACCCTAGAGCAGACTAACAGACCCTAGAGCAGACCCTAGAGCAGACTAATAGATCCCAGAGCAGACTAACAGATCCCAGAGCAGACTAACAGACCCTAGAGCAGACTAACAGACCCTAGAGCAGACTAACAGACCCTAGAGCAGACTAACAGATCCCAGAGCAGACTAACAGACCCTAGAGCAGACTAACAGACCCTAGAGCAGACTAACAGACCCTAGAGCAGACTAACAGATCCTAGAGCAGACTAACAGACCCTAGAGCAGACCCTAGAGCAGACTAACATACCCTAGAGCAGACCCTAGAGCAGACTAACATACCCTAGAGCAGACCCTAGAGCAGACTAATAGATCCCAGAGCAGACTAACAGATCCCAGAGCAGACTAACAGACCCTAGAGCAGACTAACAGACCCTAGAGCAGACTAACAGACCCTAGAGCAGACTAACAGATCCCAGAGCAGACTAACAGACCCTAGAGCAGACTAACAGACCCTAGAGCAGACTAACAGACCCTAGAGCAGACTAACAGATCCTAGAGCAGACTAACAGACCCTAGAGCAGACCCTAGAGCAGACTAACATACCCTAGAGCAGACCCTAGAGCAGACTAACAGACCCTAGAGCAGACCCTAGAGCAGACTAACAGACCCTAGAGCAGACTAACAGACCCTAGAGCAGACTAACAGATCCCAGAGCAGACTAACAGACCCTAGAGCAGACTAACAGACCCTAGAGCAGACTAACAGACCCTAGAGCAGACTAACAGATCCTAGAGCAGACTAACAGACCCTAGAGCAGACCCTAGAGCAGACTAACATACCCTAGAGCAGACCCTAGAGCAGACTAAAAGACCCTAGAGCAGACCCTAGAGCAGACTAACAGACCCTAGAGCAGACTAACAGATCCTAGAGCAGACTAACAGATCCTAGAGCAGACTAATAGATCCTAGAGCAGACTAATAGATCCTAGAGCAGACTAATAGACCCTAGAGCAGACTAACAGACCCTAGAGCAGACTAACAGACCCTAGAGCAGACTAATAGACCCTAGAGCAGACTAATAGACCCTAGAGCAGACTAATAGACCCTAGAGCAGACTAACAGACCCTAGAGCAGACTAACAGACCCTAGAGCAGACTAACAGACCCTAGAGCAGACTAACAGACCCTAGAGCAGACTAACAGACCCTAGAGCAAACTAACAGATCCTAGAGCAGACTAACAGACCCTAGAGCAGACTAACAGACCCTAGAGCAGACTAACAGACCCTAGAGCAGACTAACAGACCCTAGAACAGACAAACAGACCCTAGAGCAGACAAACAGACCCTAGAGCAGACAAACAGACCCTAGAGCAGACACTAGAGCAGACTAACAGACTGTTGAGCAGACTAACAGACCCTAGAGCAGACTAATAGATCCTAGAGCAGACTAACAGACCCTAGAGCAGACCCTAGAGCAGACAAACAGACCCTAGAGCAGACTAACAGACCCTAGAGCAGACTAACAGACCCTAGAGCAGACCCTAGAGCAGACAAACAGACCCTAGAGCAGATAAACAGACCCTAGAGCAGACCCTAGAGCAGACAAACAGACCCTAGAGCAAACTAACAGACCCTAGAGCAGACTAACAGACCCTAGAGCAGACCCTAGAGCAGACAAACAGACCCTAGAGCAGACCCTAGAGCAGACAAACAGACCCTAGAGCAGACCCTAGAGCAGACAAGACTAACAGACCCTAGAGCAGACTAACAGACCCTAGAGCAGACTAACAGACCCTAGAGCAGACTAACAGACCCTAGAGCAGACCCTAGAGCAGACAAACAGACCCTAGAGCAGACTAACAGACCCTAGAGCAGACTAACAGACCCTAGAGCAGACTAACAGACCCTAGAGCAGACTAACAGACCCTAGAGCAGACTAACAGACCCTAGAGCAGACTAACAGACCCTAGAGCAGACACTAGAGCAGACTAACAGATCCCAGAGCAGACTAATAGATCCCAGAGCAGACTAACAGACCCTAGAGCAGACTAACAGACCCTACAGCAGACTAACAGACCCTAGAGCAGACTAACAGACCCTAGAGCAGACTAACAGATCCTAGAGCAGACTAACAGATCCTAGAGCAGACTAACAGATCCTAGAGCAGACTAACAGACCCTAGAGCAGACTAACAGATCCTAGAGCAGACTAACAGACCCTAGAGCAGACTAACAGACCCTAGAGCAGACTAACAGACCCTAGAGCAGACTGACAGATCCTAGAGCAGACTAACAGACCCTAGAGCAGATCCTAGAGCAGACTAACAGACCCTAGAGCAGACTAACAGATCCTAGAGCAGACTAACAGATCCTAGAGCAGACTAACAGATCCCAGAGCAGACTAACAGATCCCAGAGCAGACTAACAGATCCTAGAGCAGACTAACAGACCCTAGAGCAGACTAACAGACCCCAGAGCAGACTAACAGATCCCAGAGCAGACTAACAGATCCTAGAGCAGACTAACAGACCCTAGAGCAGACTAATAGATCCCAGAGCAGACTAATAGATCCCAGAGCAGACTAACAGACCCCAGAGCAGACTAACAGACCCCAGAGCAGACTAACAGATCCTAGAGCAGACTAACAGATCCTAGAGCAGACTAACAGACCCTAGAGCAGACTAACAGACCCCAGAGCAGACTAACAGATTCCAGAGCAGACTAACAGATCCTAGAGCAGACTAACAGACCCTAGAGCAGACTAATAGATCCCAGAGCAGACTAATAGATCCTAGAGCAGACCCTAGAGCAGACTAACAGACCCTAGAGCAGACTAACAGATCCCAGAGCAGACTAACAGATCCCAGAGCAGACTAACAGATCCCAGAGCAGACTAACAGATCCTAGAGCAGACTAACAGACCCTAGAGCAGACTAACAGACCCTAGAGCAGACTAACAGACCCTAGAGCAGACTAACAGACCCTAGAGCAGACTAATAGATCCCAGAGCAGACTAACAGACCCTAGAGCAGACTAACAGATCCTAGAGCAGACACTAGAGCAGACTAACAGACCCTAGAGCAGACTAATAGATCCCAGAGCAGACTAACAGACCCTAGAGCAGACTAACAGACCCTAGAGCAGACTAACAGACCCTAGAGCAGACACTAGAGCAGACTAACAGACACTAGAGCAGACTAACAGACCCTAGAGCAGACTAACAGACCCTAGAACAGACTAATAGATCCTAGAGCAGACTAACAGATCCTAGAGCAGACTAACAGATCCCAGAGCAGACTAACAGATCCCAGAGCAGACTAACAGATCCCAGAGCAGACTAACAGACCCTAGAGCAGACACTAGAGCAGACTAACAGATCCCAGAGCAGACTAACAGATCCTAGAGCAGACTAACAGACCCTAGAGCAGACTAACAGACCCTAGAGCAGACTAACAGATCCTA
>NW_027011606.1:179523-209523 GCF_036934945.1 Oncorhynchus masou masou | reverse complement strand
AGTCTGGGAGGGAGAGGAGAGATACAGGACCTGGCTTAGTCTGGGAGGGGAGAGATACAGGACCTGACTTAGTCTGGGGGGGGAGAGAGATACAGGACCTGACAGTCTGGGGGGGGGAGAGATACAGGACCTGACTTAGTCTGGGAGGGAGAGGAGAGATACAGGACCTGACTTAGTCTGGGGGGGAGATACAGGACCTGACTTAGTCTGGGGGGAGAGGAGAGATACAGGACCTGACTTAGTCTGGGGGAGAGATACAGGACCTGACTTAGTCTGGGGGAGAGATACAGGACCTGACTTAGTCTGGGAGGGAGAGGAGAGATACAGGACCTGACTTAGTCTGGGGGGAGAGAGATACAGGACCTGACTTAGTCTGGGAGGGGAGGAGGGATACAGGACCTGACTTAGTCTGGGAGGGGGGAGGAGAGATACAGGACCTGACTTAGTCTGGGAGGGAGAGGAGAGATACAGGACCTGACTTAGTCTGGGGGGAGAGGAGAGATACAGGACCTGACTTAGTCTGGGGGAGAGATACAGGACCTGACTTAGTCTGGGGGAGAGGAGAGATACAGGACCTGACTTAGTCTGGGGGGAGAGGAGAGATACAGGACCTGACTTAGTCTGGGAGGGGAGAGGAGAGATACAGGACCTGACTTAGTCTGGGGAAGAGAGAGGAGAGATACAGGACCTGACTTAGTCTGGGAGGGAGAGGAGAGATACAGGACCTGACTTAGTCTGGGAGGGAGAGAGGAGAGATACAGGACCTGACTTAGTCTGGGAGGGAGAGAGATACAGGACCTGACTTAGTCTGGGAGGGAGAGGAGGGATACAGGACCTGACTTAGTCTGGGAGGGGAGAGGAGAGATACAGGACCTGACTTAGTCTGGGGGGGAGAGAGATACAGGACCTGACTTAGTCTGGGAGGGAGAGATACAGGACCTGACTTAGTCTGGGGGAGAGATACAGGACCTGACTTAGTCTGGGAGGGAGAGGAGAGATACAGGACCTGACTTAGTCTGGGGGGAGAGGAGAGATACAGGACCTGACTTAGTCTGGGGGGGAGATACAGGACCTGACTTAGTCTGGGAGGGAGAGAGATACAGGACCTGACTTAGTCTGGGAGGGAGAGGGAGAGATACAGGACCTGACTTAGTCTGGAAGGGGAGAGATACAGGACCTGACTTAGTCTGGGAGAGGAGAGGAGAGATACAGGACCTGACTTAGTCTGGGAGGGAGAGGAGAGATACAGGACCTGACTTAGTCTGGGGGGGAGAGATACAGGACCTGACTTAGTCTGGGGGAGAGGAGAGATACAGGACCTGACTTAGTCTGGGAGGGAGAGAGATACAGGACCTGACTTAGTCTGGGGGGAGAGGAGAGATACAGGACCTGACTTAGTCTGGGAGGGAGAGGAGAGATACAGGACCTGACTTAGTCTGGGGGGGGAGAGATACAGGACCTGACTTAGTCTGGGGGGGAGAGGAGAGATACAGGACCTGACTTAGTCTGGGAGGGGAGAGGAGAGATACAGGACCTGACTTAGTCTGGGGAAGAGAGAGGAGAGATACAGGACCTGACTTAGTCTGGGAGGGAGAGGAGAGATACAGGACCTGACTTAGTCTGGGAGGGAGAGAGGAGAGATACAGGACCTGACTTAGTCTGGGGGGGAGAGATACAGGACCTGACTTAGTCTGGGGGGGAGAGATACAGGACCTGACTTAGTCTGGGAGGGAGAGATACAGGACCTGACTTAGTCTGGGAGGGAGAGGAGAGATACAGGACCTGACTTAGTCTGGAAGGGGAGAGATACAGGACCTGACTTAGTCTGGGAGAGGAGAGGAGAGATACAGGACCTGACTTAGTCTGGGAGGGAGAGGAGAGATACAGGACCTGACTTAGTCTGGGGGGGAGAGATACAGGACCTGACTTAGTCTGGGGGAGAGGAGAGATACAGGACCTGACTTAGTCTGGGAGGGAGAGAGATACAGGACCTGACTTAGTCTGGGAGGGGAGAGAGGAGAGATACAGGACCTGACTTAGTCTGGGGGGGAGAGGAGAGATACAGGACCTGACTTAGTCTGGGAGGGAGAGGAGAGATACAGGACCTGACTTAGTCTGGGGGGAGAGGAGAGATACAGGACCTGACTTAGTCTGGGGGGGAGGGAGAGATACAGGACCTGACTTAGTCTGGGGGGGAGATACAGGAGAGGAGAGATACAGGACCTGACTTAGTCTGGGAGGGAGAGATACAGGACCTGACTTAGTCTGGGAGGGAGAGATACAGGACCTGACTTAGTCTGGGAGGGAGAGGAGAGATACAGGACCTGACTTAGTCTGGGAGGGAGAGATACAGGACCTGACTTAGTCTGGGAGGGAGAGATACAGGACCTGACTTAGTCTGGGAGGGAGAGATACAGGACCTGACTTAGTCTGGGAGGGAGAGAGGAGAGATACAGGACCTGACTTAGTCTGGGAGGGAGAGATACAGGACCTGACTTAGTCTGGGAGGGAGAGATACAGGACCTGACTTAGTCTGGGATACAGGGACTTAGTCTGGGAGGGAGAGATACAGGACCTGACTTAGTCTGGGAGGGAGAGATACAGGACCTGACTTAGTCTGGGAGGGAGAGGAGAGATACAGGACCTGACTTAGTCTGGGAGGGGAGAGAGGAGAGATACAGGACCTGACTTAGTCTGGGAGGGAGAGAGGAGAGATACAGGACCTGACTTAGTCTGGGAGGGAGAGGAGAGATACAGGACCTGACTTAGTCTGGGAGGGAGAGGAGAGATACAGGACCTGACTTAGTCTGGGAGGGAGAGGAGAGATACAGGACCTGACTTAGTCTGGGAGGGAGAGAGAGATACAGGACCTGACTTAGTCTGGGAGGGAGGGGAGAGATACAGGACCTGACTTAGTCTGGAGAGAGGAGAGATACAGGACCTGACTTAGTCTGGGGGGAGAGGAGAGATACAGGACCTGACTTAGTCTGGGAGGGGGAGAGATACAGGACCTGACTTAGTCTGGGAGGGAGAGAGAGAGATACAGGACCTGACTTAGTCTGGGGGGGAGAAGAGAGATACAGGACCTGACTTAGTCTGGGAGGGAGAGGAGAGATACAGGACCTGACTTAGTCTGGGGGGAGAGAGATACAGGACCTGACTTAGTCTGGGGGGAGAGGAGAGATACAGGACCTGACTTAGTCTGGGGGAGGAGAGATACAGGACCTGACTTAGTCTGGGAGGGAGAGATACAGGACCTGACTTAGTCTGGGAGGGAGAGGAGAGATACAGGACCTGACTTAGTCTGGGGGGGAGAGGAGAGATACAGGACCTGACTTAGTCTGGGGGGGAGAGATACAGGACCTGACTTAGTCTGGGAGGGGGGAGAGATACAGGACCTGACTTAGTCTAGTCTGGGAGGGAGAGGAGAGATACAGGACCTGACTTAGTCTGGGGGGGAGAGATACAGACCTGACTTAGTCAGGACCTGACTTAGTCTGGGGGGAGGAGGAGATACAGGACCTGACTTAGTCTGGGAGGGAGAGGAGAGATACAGGACCTGACTTAGTCTGGGAGGGAGAGAGATAAAGGACCTGACTTAGTCTGGGGGGGAGAGGAGAGATACAGGACCTGACTTAGTCTGGAGGGGAGAGATACAGGACCTGACTTAGTCTGGAGGGGAGAGATACAGGACCTGACTTAGTCTGGGAGGGAGAGGAGAGATACAGGACCTGACTTAGTCTGGGAGGGGAGAGATACAGGACCTGACTTAGTCTGGGAGGGGAGGAGAGATACAGGACCTGACTTAGTCTAGTCTGGGAGTCTGGGAGGGAGGAGAGATACAGGACCTGACTTAGTCTGGGGGGAGAGGAGAGATACAGGACCTGACTTAGTCTGGGAGGGGAGAGGAGAGATACAGGACCTGACTTAGTCTGGGAGGGAGAGGAGAGATACAGGACCTGACTTAGTCTGGGAGGGAGAGGAGAGATACAGGACCTGACTTAGTCTGGGAGGGAGAGAGAGATACAGGACCTGACTTAGTCTGGGGGGGAGGAGAGATACAGGACCTGACTTAGTCTGGGGGGGGAGAGGAGAGATACAGGACCTGACTTAGTCTGGGGGGGAGAGATACAGGACCTGACTTAGTCTGGGAGGGGAGAGGAGAGATACAGGACCTGACTTAGTCTGGGGGGGAGAGAGGAGAGATACAGGACCTGACTTAGTCTGGGAGGGAGAGAAGAGAGATACAGGACCTGACTTAGTCTGGGGGGGGAGAGATACAGGACCTGACTTAGTCTGGGGGGGAGAGAAGAGAGATACAGGACCTGACTTAGTCTGGGAGGGAGAGAAGAGAGATACAGGACCTGACTTAGTCTGGGGGGGAGAGAGATACAGGACCTGACTTAGTCTGGGGGGGGAGAGATACAGGACCTGACTTAGTCTGGGAGGGAGAGGAGAGATACAGGACCTGACTTAGTCTGGGGGGAGAGGGAGATACAGGACCTGACTTAGTCTGGGAGGAGAGATACAGGACCTGACTTAGTCTGGGGGGAGAGGAGAGATACAGGACCTGACTTAGTCTGGGAGGGGGGAGAGAAACAGGACCTGACTTAGTCTGGGGGGGAGAGAGATACAGGACCTGACTTAGTCTGGGGGGGAGAGATACAGGACCTGACTTAGTCTGGGAGGGAGAGGAGAGATACAGGACCTGACTTAGTCTGGGGGGGAGAGAGATACAGGACCTGACTTAGTCTGGGAGGGAGAGGAGGGATACAGGACCTGACTTAGTCTGGGGGGGAGAGAGATACAGGACCTGACTTAGTCTGGGAGGGAGAGGAGAGATACAGGACCTGACTTAGTCTGGGAGGGAGAGGAGAGATACAGGACCTGACTTAGTCTGGAGGGGAGAGATACAGGACCTGACTTAGTCTGGGAGGGAGAGGAGAGATACAGGACCTGACTTAGTCTGGGAGGGAGAGGAGAGATACAGGACCTGACTTAGTCTGGGAGGGAGAGGAGAGATACAGGACCTGACTTAGTCTGGGGGGGAGAGGAGAGATACAGGACCTGACTTAGTCTGGGAGGGAGAGGAGAGATACAGGACCTGACTTAGTCTGGGAGGGAGAGGAGAGATACAGGACCTGACTTAGTCTGGGGGGGAGGGGAGAGATACAGGACCTGACTTAGTCTGGGAGGGAGAGGAGAGATACAGGACCTGACTTAGTCTGGGGGAGAGAGGAGAGATACAGGACCTGACTTAGTCTGGGGGGAGAGGAGAGATACAGGACCTGACTTAGTCTGGGGGAGAGGAGAGATACAGGACCTGACTTAGTCTGGGAGGGAGAGGAGAGATACAGGACCTGACTTAGTCTGGGAGGGAGAGGAGAGATACAGGACCTGACTTAGTCTGGGGGGGGGGAGAGATACAGGACCTGACTTAGTCTGGGAGGGAGAGGAGAGATACAGGACCTGACTTAGTCTGGGGGAGAGAGGAGAGATACAGGACCTGACTTAGTCTGGGGGGAGAGGAGAGATACAGGACCTGACTTAGTCTGGGAGGGAGAGATACAGGACCTAACTTAGTCTGGGGGGGAGAGAGATACAGGACCTGACAGTCTGGGGGGGGGGAGAGATACAGGACCTGACTTAGTCTGGGAGGGAGAGGAGAGATACAGGACCTGACTTAGTCTGGGAGGGGAGAGATACAGGACCTGACTTAGTCTGGGAGGGAGAGAAGAGAGATACAGGACCTGACTTAGTCTGGGAGGGAGAGGAGAGATACAGGACCTGACTTAGTCTGGGAGGGAGAGAGATACAGGACCTGACTTAGTCTGGGAGGGAGAGAGATACAGGACCTGACTTAGTCTGGGGGGGAGAGATACAGGACCTGACTTAGTCTGGGGGGAGGGGACCTGACTTAGTCTGGGAGGGAGAGAGATACAGGACCTGACTTAGTCTGGGAGGGGAGAGGAGAGATACAGGACCTGACTTAGTCTGGGAGGGAGAGGAGAGATACAGGACCTGACTTAGTCTGGGAGGGAGAGGAGAGATACAGGACCTGACTTAGTCTGGGGGGGAGAGGAGAGATACAGGACCTGACTTAGTCTGGGGGGAGAGGAGAGATACAGGACCTGACTTAGTCTGGGAGGGAGAGATACAGGACCTGACTTAGTCTGGGGGGGGGAGAGGAGAGATACAGGACCTGACTTAGTCTGGGAGGGGAGGAGAGATACAGGACCTGACTTAGTCTGGGAGGGAGAGGAGAGATACAGGACCTGACTTAGTCTGGGGGGGGGGAGAGATACAGGACCTGACTTAGTCTGGGGGAGAGGAGAGATACAGGACCTGACTTAGTCTGGGGGAGAGAGGAGAGATACAGGACCTGACTTAGTCTGGGGGAGAGAGGAGAGATACAGGACCTGACTTAGTCTGGGAGGGAGAGAGATACAGGACCTGACTTAGTCTGGGAGGGAGAGGAGAGATACAGGACCTGACTTAGTCTGGGAGGGAGAGGAGAGATACAGGACCTGACTTAGTCTGGGGGGGGGAGAGATACAGGACCTGACTTAGTCTGGGAGGGAGAGGAGAGATACAGGACCTGACTTAGTCTGGGAGGGAGAGGAGAGATACAGGACCTGACTTAGTCTGGGAGGGGAGAGGAGAGATACAGGACCTGACTTAGTCTGGGAGGGAGAGGAGAGATACAGGACCTGACTTAGTCTGGGAGGGAGAGGAGAGATACAGGACCTGACTTAGTCTGGGGGGGGGAGAGAGATACAGGACCTGACTTAGTCTGGGAGGGAGAGAGATACAGGACCTGACTTAGTCTGGGGGGGGAGAGATACAGGACCTGACTTAGTCTGGGGGGGAGAGATACAGGACCTGACTTAGTCTGGGAGGGAGAGGAGAGATACAGGACCTGACTTAGTCTGGGAGGGAGAGATACAGGGACTTAGTCTGGGAGGGAGAGATACAGGACCTGACTTAGTCTGGGAGGGAGAGGAGAGATACAGGACCTGACTTAGTCTGGAAGGGAGAGATACAGGACCTGACTTAGTCTGGGAGGGGAGAGGAGAGATACAGGACCTGACTTAGTCTGGGAGGGAGAGAGGAGAGATACAGGACCTGACTTAGTCTGGAGGGGAGAGGAGAGATACAGGACCTGACTTAGTCTGGGAGGGAGAGGAGAGATACAGGACCTGACTTAGTCTGGGGGGGAGAGGAGAGATACAGGACCTGACTTAGTCTGGGAGGGAGAGGAGAGATACAGGACCTGACTTAGTCTGGGAGGGAGAGGAGAGATACAGGACCTGACTTAGTCTGGGAGGGAGAGAGGAGAGATACAGGACCTGACTTAGTCTGGGAGGGAGAGGAGAGATACAGGACCTGACTTAGTCTGGGAGGGGGAGAGGAGAGATACAGGACCTGACTTAGTCTGGGAGGGAGAGATACAGGACCTGACTTAGTCTGGGAGGGAGAGAGGAGAGATACAGGACCTGACTTAGTCTGGGGGGGGAGAGGAGAGATACAGGACCTGACTTAGTCTGGGGGGAGAGGAGAGATACAGGACCTGACTTAGTCTGGGGGGAGAGGAGAGATACAGGACCTGACTTAGTCTGGGAGGGAGAGGAGAGATACAGGACCTGACTTAGTCTGGGAGGGGGAGAGGAGAGATACAGGACCTGACTTAGTCTGGGAGAGGAGAGATACAGGACCTGACTTAGTCTGGGAGGGAGAGGAGAGATACAGGACCTGACTTAGTCTGGGAGGGGAGAGATACAGGACCTGACTTAGTCTGGGAGGGGAGAGGAGAGATACAGGACCTGACTTAGTCTGGGAGGGGGAGAGGAGAGATACAGGACCTGACTTAGTCTGGGAGAGGAGAGATACAGGACCTGACTTAGTCTGGGAGGGAGAGGAGAGATACAGGACCTGACTTAGTCTGGGAGGGAGAGAGATACAGGACCTGACTTAGTCTGGGAGGGGAGAGGAGAGATACAGGACCTGACTTAGTCTGGGGGGAGAGGAGAGATACAGGACCTGACTTAGTCTGGGAGGGAGAGATACAGGACCTGACTTAATCTGGGAGGGAGAGGAGAGATACAGGACCTGACTTAATCTGGGGGGGAGAGGAGAGATACAGGACCTGACTTAGTCTGGGAGGGAGAGATACAGGACCTGACTTAATCTGGGAGGGAGAGGAGAGATACAGGACCTGACTTAGTCTGGGAGGGGAGAGGAGAGATACAGGACCTGACTTAGTCTGGGAGGGAGAGGAGAGATACAGGACCTGACTTAGTCTGGGAGGGAGAGGAGAGATACAGGACCTGACTTAGTCTGGGAGGGAGAGATACAGGACCTGACTTAGTCTGGGAGGGAGAGATACAGGACCTGACTTAGTCTGGGGGGGAGAGAGATACAGGACCTGACTTAGTCTGGGAGGGGGAGAGATACAGGACCTGACTTAGTCTGGGAGGGGAGAGGAGAGATACAGGACCTGACTTAGTCTGGGAGGGAGAGATACAGGACCTGACTTAGTCTGGGAGGGAGAGGAGATATACAGGACCTGACTTAGTCTGGGAGGGGAGAGGAGAGATACAGGACCTGACTTAGTCTGGGAGGGAGAGAGGAGAGATACAGGACCTGACTTAGTCTGGGAGGGAGAGGAGAGATACAGGACCTGACTTAGTCTGGGGGGGAGAGGAGAGATACAGGACCTGACTTAGTCTGGGAGGGAGGAGAGATACAGGACCTGACTTAGTCTGGGAGGGAGAGAGGAGAGATACAGGACCTGACTTAGTCTGGGAGGGGAGAGAGATACAGGACCTGACTTAGTCTGGGAGGGAGAGGAGAGATACAGGACCTGACTTAGTCTGGGGGAGAGAGATACAGGACCTGACTTAGTCTGGGGAGAGATACAGGACCTGACTTAGTCTGGGGGGGAGGGAGAGATACAGGACCTGACTTAGTCTGGGGGGGAGAGATACAGGACCTGACTTAGTCTGGGGGGAGAGGAGAGATACAGGACCTGACTTAGTCTGGGGGGGGAGAGGAGAGATACAGGACCTGACTTAGTCTGGGAGGGGAGAGGAGAGATACAGGACCTGACTTAGTCTGGGAGGGAGAGGAGAGATACAGGACCTGACTTAGTCTGGGAGGGAGAGGAGAGATACAGGACCTGACTTAGTCTGGGAGGGAGAGATACAGGACCTGACTTAGTCTGGGGGGGGGAGAGGAGAGATACAGGACCTGACTTAGTCTGGGAGGGGAGAGGAGAGATACAGGACCTGACTTAGTCTGGGAGGGAGAGGAGAGATACAGGACCTGACTTAGTCTGGGGGGGAGGAGAGATACAGGACCTGACTTAGTCTGGGAGGGGAGGAGAGATACAGGACCTGACTTAGTCTGGGAGGGAGAGAGGAGAGATACAGGACCTGACTTAGTCTGGGGGGGAGAGGAGAGATACAGGACCTGACTTAGTCTGGGAGGGAGAGGAGAGATACAGGACCTGACTTAGTCTGGGGGGGAGAGGAGAGATACAGGACCTGACTTAGTCTGGGAGGGAGAGATACAGGACCTGACTTAGTCTGGGAGGGGGAGGAGAGATACAGGACCTGACTTAGTCTGGGAGGGAGAGAGGAGAGATACAGGACCTGACTTAGTCTGGGAGGGGGAGGAGAGATACAGGACCTGACTTAGTCTGGGGGGAGAGATACAGGACCTGACTTAGTCTGGGGGGAGAGGAGAGATACAGGACCTGACTTAGTCTGGGGGGGAGGAGAGATACAGGACCTGACTTAGTCTGGGAGGGGAGAGGAGAGATACAGGACCTGACTTAGTCTGGGAGGAGAGAGGAGAGATACAGGACCTGACTTAGTCTGGGGGGAGAGGAGAGATACAGGACCTGACTTAGTCTGGGGGGGAGAGGAGAGATACAGGACCTGACTTAGTCTGGGAGGGGGAGAGGAGAGATACAGGACCTGACTTAGTCTGGGAGGGAGAGGAGAGATACAGGACCTGACTTAGTCTGGAGATACAGGACCTGACTTAGTCTGGAGGGGAGAGAGATACAGGACCTGACTTAGTCTGGGGGGAGGAGAGATACAGGACCTGACTTAGTCTGGGGGGGAGAGATACAGGACCTGACTTAGTCTGGGGGGGAGGAGAGATACAGGACCTGACTTAGTCTGGGAGGGAGAGGAGAGATACAGGACCTGACTTAGTCTGGGAGGGGAGAGGAGAGATACAGGACCTGACTTAGTCTGGGAGGGAGAGATACAGGGAGTCTGGGGGAGAGATACAGGACCTGACTTAGTCTGGGGAGGAGAGAGGGAGATACAGGACCTGACTTAGTCTGGGAGGGAGAGGAGAGATACAGGACCTGGCTTAGTCTGGGAGGGAGAGGAGAGATACAGGACCTGACTTAGTCTGGGGGGAGAGATCAGGACCTGACTTAGTCTGGGGAGAGGAGAGATACAGGACCTGACTTAGTCTGGGAGGGAGAGGAGAGATACAGGACCTGACTTAGTCTGGGAGGGGAGAGAGGGGAGATACAGGACCTGACTTAGTCTGGGAGGGAGAGGAGAGATACAGGACCTGACTTAGTCTGGGGGGGAGAGGAGAGATACAGGACCTGACTTAGTCTGGGAGGGGAGAGAGATACAGGACCTGACATAGTCTGGGAGGGAGAGAGGAGAGATACAGGACCTGACTTAGTCTGGGAGGGAGAGGAGAGATACAGGACCTGACTTAGTCTGGGGGGGAGAGATACAGGACCTGACTTAGTCTGGGAGGGAGAGGAGAGATACAGGACCTGACTTAGTCTGGGAGGGAGAGGAGAGATACAGGACCTGACTTAGTCTGGGAGGGGAGAGATACAGGACCTGACTTAGTCTGGGGGGGAGAGGAGAGATACAGGACCTGACTTAGTCTGGGAGGGAGAGGAGAGATACAGGACCTGACTTAGTCTGGGAGGGAGAGGAGAGATACAGGACCTGACTTAGTCTGGGAGGGAGAGGAGAGATACAGGACCTGACTTAGTCTGGGAGGGGAGAGAGGAGAGATACAGGACCTGACTTAGTCTGGGAGGGAGAGATACAGGACCTGACTTAGTCTGGGAGGGAGAGATACAGGACCTGACTTAGTCTGGGAGGGAGAGATACAGGACCTGACTTAGTCTGGGAGGGAGAGAGGAGAGATACAGGACCTGACTTAGTCTGGGAGGGAGAGGAGAGATACAGGACCTGACTTAGTCTGGGAGGGAGAGATACAGGACCTGACTTAGTCTGGGAGGGAGAGGAGAGATACAGGACCTGACTTAGTCTGGGAGGGAGAGGAGAGATACAGGACCTGACTTAGTCTGGGAGGGAGAGGAGAGATACAGGACCTGACTTAGTCTGGGAGGGAGAGATACAGGACCTGACTTAGTCTGGGAGGGAGAGGAGAGATACAGGACCTGACTTAGTCTGGGGGGGAGAGAGGAGAGATACAGGACCTGACTTAGTCTGGGGGGGGAGAGGAGAGATACAGGACCTGACTTAGTCTGGGAGGGGAGAGGAGAGATACAGGACCTGACTTAGTCTGGGAGGGAGAGGAGAGATACAGGACCTGACTTAGTCTGGGAGGGAGAGGAGAGATACAGGACCTGACTTAGTCTGGGAGGGGAGAGAGATACAGGACCTGACTTAGTCTGGGAGGGGAGAGGAGAGATACAGGACCTGACTTAGTCTGGGGGGGAGAGGAGAGATACAGGACCTGACTTAGTCTGGGAGGGGAGAGGAGAGATACAGGACCTGACTTAGTCTGGGAGGGAGAGGAGAGATACAGGACCTGACTTAGTCTGGGAGGGAGAGATACAGGACCTGACTTAGTCTGGGAGGGGAGAGGAGAGATACAGGACCTGACTTAGTCTGGGAGGAGAGGAGAGATACAGGACCTGACTTAGTCTGGGGGGGAGAGAGATACAGGACCTGACTTAGTCTGGGGGGGAGAGAGGAGAGATACAGGACCTGACTTAGTCTGGGAGGGAGAGGAGAGATACAGGACCTGACTTAGTCGGGGGGAGAGGAGAGAGATACAGGACCTGACTTAGTCTGGGGGGAGAGGAGAGATACAGGACCTGACTTAGTCTGGGGGGGAGGAGAGATACAGGACCTGACTTAGTCTGGGGGGGAGAGGAGAGATACAGGACCTGACTTAGTCTGGGGGGGAGAGGAGAGATACAGGACCTGACTTAGTCTGGGGGAGAGGAGAGATACAGGACCTGACTTAGTCTGGGAGAGGAGAGGAGAGATACAGGACCTGACTTAGTCTGGAGGGGAGAGGAGAGATACAGGACCTGACTTAGTCTGGGGGGGAGAGAGATACAGGACCTGACTTAGTCTGGAGGGGAGAGGAGAGATACAGGACCTGACTTAGTCTGGAGGGGAGAGGAGAGATACAGGACCTGACTTAGTCTGGGGGGGGGAGAGATACAGGACCTGACTTAGTCTGGGGGGGGAGAGATACAGGACCTGACTTAGTCTGGGGGGGAGAGAGATACAGGACCTGACTTAGTCTGGAGGGGAGAGGAGAGATACAGGACCTGACTTAGTCTGGGGGGGAGAGAGATACAGGACCTGACTTAGTCTGGGAGGGGAGAGATACAGGACCTGACTTAGTCTGGGAGGGAGAGAGATACAGGACCTGACTTAGTCTGGGGGGGAGAGGAGAGATACAGGACCTGACTTAGTCTGGGAGGGGGAGAGGAGAGATACAGGACCTGACTTAGTCTGGGAGGGAGAGAGATACAGGACCTGACTTAGTCTGGGGGGAGAGGAGAGATACAGGACCTGACTTAGTCTGGGGGGGAGAGAGATACAGGACCTGACTTAGTCTGGGAGGGGAGAGGAGAGATACAGGACCTGACTTAGTCTGGGATACAGGACCTGACTTAGTCTGGGGTGAGAGAGATACAGGACCTGACTTAGTCTGGGAGGGGAGAGAGGAGAGATACAGGACCTGACTTAGTCTGGGAGGGAGAGGAGAGATACAGGACCTGACTTAGTCTGGGAGGGAGAGGAGAGATACAGGACCTGACTTAGTCTGGGAGGGAGAGGAGAGATACAGGACCTGACTTAGTCTGGGAGGGAGAGAGGAGAGATACAGGACCTGACTTAGTCTGGGGGGAGAGGAGAGATACAGGACCTGACTTAGTCTGGGAGGGGGAGAGATACAGGACCTGACTTAGTCTGGGAGGGAGAGGAGAGATACAGGACCTGACTTAGTCTGGGGGGGGAGAGGAGAGATACAGGACCTGACTTAGTCTGGGGGGGAGAGGAGAGATACAGGACCTGACTTAGTCTGGGAGGGGAGAGGAGAGATACAGGACCTGACTTAGTCTGGGGGGGGAGAGGAGAGATACAGGACCTGACTTAGTCTGGGAGGGGAGGAGAGATACAGGACCTGACTTAGTCTGGGAGGGGGGAGAGGAGAGATACAGGACCTGACTTAGTCTGGGAGGAGAGATACAGGACCTGACTTAGTCTGGGAGGGAGAGAGGAGAGATACAGGACCTGACTTAGTCTGGGGGGAGAGGAGAGATACAGGACCTGACTTAGTCTGGGGGGAGGGAGAGATACAGGACCTGACTTAGTCTGGGGGGGAGAGGAGAGATACAGGACCTGACTTAGTCTGGGAGGGGAGAGGAGAGATACAGGACCTGACTTAGTCTGGGAGGGAGAGAGATACAGGACCTGACTTAGTCTGGGAGGGGAGAGATACAGGACCTGACTTAGTCTGGGAGGGAGAGGAGAGATACAGGACCTGACTTAGTCTGGGAGGGAGAGGAGAGATACAGGACCTGACTTAGTCTGGGAGGGAGAGAGGAGAGATACAGGACCTGACTTAGTCTGGGAGGGAGAGATACAGGACCTGACTTAGTCTGGGGGAGGGAGAGATACAGGACCTGACTTAGTCTGGGAGGGGAGAGGAGAGATACAGGACCTGACTTAGTCTGGGGGGAGAGGAGAGATACAGGACCTGACTTAGTCTGGGGGAGAGGAGAGATACAGGACCTGACTTAGTCTGGGAGAGGGGAGAGGAGAGATACAGGACCTGACTTAGTCTGGGAGGGAGAGGAGAGATACAGGACCTGACTTAGTCTGGGAGGGAGAGGAGATACAGGACCTGACTTAGTCTGGGAGAGGAGAGATACAGGACCTGACTTAGTCTGGGTGGGAGAGGAGAGATACAGGACCTGACTTAGTCTGGGGGGGAGAGATACAGGACCTGACTTAGTCTGGGAGGGGAGGAGAGATACAGGACCTGACTTAGTCTGGGAGGGAGAGGAGAGATACAGGACCTGACTTAGTCTGGGAGAGGGAGATACAGGACCTGACTTAGTCTGGGGAGGAGAGATACAGGACCTGACTTAGTCTGGGGGGGGGGAGAGATACAGGACCTGACTTAGTCTGGGAGGGAGAGGAGAGATACAGGACCTGACTTAGTCTGGGAGGGAGAGAGATACAGGACCTGACTTAGTCTGGGAGGGAGAGGAGAGATACAGGACCTGACTTAGTCTGGGAGGGGGAGAGATACAGGACCTGACTTAGTCTGGGAGGGAGAGGAGAGATACAGGACCTGACTTAGTCTGGGAGAGATACAGGGACTTAGTCTGGGAGGAGAGATACAGGACCTGACTTAGTCTGGGAGGGAGAGGAGAGATACAGGACCTGACTTAGTCTGGGGGGAGAGGAGAGATACAGGACCTGACTTAGTCTGGGAGGGAGAGATACAGGACCTGACTTAGTCTGGGGGGAGAGGAGAGATACAGGACCTGACTTAGTCTGGGAGGGGGGAGAGATACAGGACCTGACTTAGTCTGGGAGGGAGGAGAGATACAGGACCTGACTTAGTCTGGGAGGGAGAGGAGAGATACAGGACCTGACTTAGTCTGGGAGGGAGAGAGGACCTGACTTAGTCTGGGGGAGAGATACAGGACCTGACTTAGTCTGGGGGGGAGAGATACAGGACCTGACTTAGTCTGGGAGGGGAGAGGAGAGATACAGGACCTGACTTAGTCTGGGGGGAGAGAGATACAGGACCTGACTTAGTCTGGGAGGGAGAGATACAGGACCTGACTTAGTCTGGGAGGGGAGAGGAGAGATACAGGACCTGACTTAGTCTGGGATACAGGGACTTAGTCTGGGAGGGAGAGAGATACAGGACCTGACTTAGTCTGGGAGGGGGAGAGGAGAGATACAGGACCTGACTTAGTCTGGGAGGGGAGAGGAGAGATACAGGACCTGACTTAGTCTGGGAGGGAGAGGAGAGATACAGGACCTGACTTAGTCTGGGGGGAGAGGAGAGATACAGGACCTGACTTAGTCTGGGAGGGAGGAGAGATACAGGACCTGACTTAGTCTGGGGGGAGAGAGGAGAGATACAGGACCTGACTTAGTCTGGGTGGGTGAGAGATACAGGACCTGACTTAGTCTGGGAGGGAGAGAGGAGAGATACAGGACCTGACTTAGTCTGGGAGGGAGGAGAGATACAGGACCTGACTTAGTCTGGGAGGGAGAGAGGAGAGATACAGGACCTGACTTAGTCTGGGAGGGAGAGAGATACAGGACCTGACTTAGTCTGGGAGGGGAGAGATACAGGACCTGACTTAGTCTGGGAGGGAGAGGAGAGATACAGGACCTGACTTAGTCTGGGAGGGAGAGAGGAGAGATACAGGACCTGACTTAGTCTGGGAGGGAGAGAGGAGAGATACAGGACCTGACTTAGTCTGGGAGGGGAGAGATACAGGACCTGACTTAGTCTGGGAGGGGAGAGATACAGGACCTGACTTAGTCTGGGGGGGAGAGGAGAGATACAGGACCTGACTTAGTCTGGGAGGGAGAGGAGAGATACAGGACCTGACTTAGTCTGGGGAGGAGAGATACAGGACCTGACTTAGTCTGGGAGGGAGAGAGGAGAGATACAGGACCTGACTTAGTCTGGGAGGGAGAGGAGAGATACAGGACCTGACTTAGTCTGGGGAGGAGAGATACAGGACCTGACTTAGTCTGGGAGGGAGAGAGGAGAGATACAGGACCTGACTTAGTCTGGGGGGAGAGGAGAGATACAGGACCTGACTTAGTCTGGGAGGGAGGAGAGATACAGGACCTCTTAGTCTGGGGGGGAGAGGAGAGATACAGGACCTGACTTAGTCTGGGGGGGAGAGGAGAGATACAGGACCTGACTTAGTCTGGGAGGGAGAGGAGAGATACAGGACCTGACTTAGTCTGGGGGGGAGAGGAGAGATACAGGACCTGACTTAGTCTGGGAGGGAGAGATACAGGACCTGACTTAGTCTGGGGGGAGAGGAGAGATACAGGACCTGACTTAGTCTGGGGGGGAGAGGAGAGATACAGGACCTGACTTAGTCTGGGAGGGAGAGGAGAGATACAGGACCTGACTTAGTCTGGGGGGGAGAGATACAGGACCTGACTTAGTCTGGGGGGAGAGGAGAGATACAGGACCTGACTTAGTCTGGGAGGGGAGAGGAGAGATACAGGACCTGACTTAGTCTGGGAGGGGAGAGGAGAGATACAGGACCTGACTTAGTCTGGAGGAGAGAGGGGAGAGGAGAGATACAGGACCTGACTTAGTCTGGGGGGGGAGAGATACAGGACCTGACTTAGTCTGGGAGGGAGAGGAGAGATACAGGACCTGACTTAGTCTGGGAGGGAGAGGAGAGATACAGGACCTGACTTAGTCTGGGAGGGGAGAGGAGAGATACAGGACCTGACTTAGTCTGGGAGGGAGAGGAGAGATACAGGACCTGACTTAGTCTGGGGGGAGAGATACAGGACCTGACTTAGTCTGGGAGAGGAGAGAGGGGAGATACAGGACCTGACTTAGTCTGGGAGGGAGAGGAGAGATACAGGACCTGGCTTAGTCTGGGAGGGAGAGGAGAGATACAGGACCTGACTTAGTCTGGGGGGAGAGATACAGGACCTGACTTAGTCTGGGAGGGAGAGGAGAGATACAGGACCTGGCTTAGTCTGGGAGGGAGAGGAGAGATACAGGACCTGACTTAGTCTGGGAGGGGAGAGAGGAGAGATACAGGACCTGACTTAGTCTGGGAGGGAGAGGAGAGATACAGGACCTGACTTAGTCTGGGGGGGAGAGGAGAGATACAGGACCTGACTTAGTCTGGGAGGGGAGAGATACAGGACCTGACTTAGTCTGGGGGGGAGAGGAGAGATACAGGACCTGACTTAGTCTGGGAGGGAGAGGAGAGATACAGGACCTGACTTAGTCTGGGGGGGAGAGATACAGGACCTGACTTAGTCTGGGGGGGGAGGAGAGATACAGGACCTGACTTAGTCTGGGAGGGAGAGGAGAGATACAGGACCTGACTTAGTCTGGGAGGGAGAGAGATACAGGACCTGACTTAGTCTGGGGGGAGAGGAGAGATACAGGACCTGACTTAGTCTGGGAGGGAGAGGAGAGATACAGGACCTGACTTAGTCTGGGAGGGAGAGGAGAGATACAGGACCTGACTTAGTCTGGGAGGGGAGAGATACAGGACCTGACTTAGTCTGGGAGGGGAGAGGAGAGATACAGGACCTGACTTAGTCTGGGAGGGAGAGATACAGGACCTGACTTAGTCGGGGGGGGAGAGGAGAGATACAGGACCTGACTTAGTCTGGACGGGGTGAGAGATACAGGACCTGACTTAGTCTGGGGGGGAGAGGAGAGATACAGGACCTGACTTAGTCTGGGAGGGAGAGGAGAGGGGACTTAGTCTGGGAGGAGAGATACAGGACCTGACTTAGTCTGGGAGGGAGAGGAGAGATACAGGACCTGACTTAGTCTGGGAGGGAGAGGAGAGATACAGGACCTGACTTAGTCTGGGAGGGGAGAGGAGAGATACAGGACCTGACTTAGTCTGGGAGGGAGAGATACAGGACCTGACTTAGTCTGGGAGGGGAGAGGAGAGATACAGGACCTGACTTAGTCTGGGGGGAGAGGAGAGATACAGGACCTGACTTAGTCTGGGGGGGGAGAGGAGAGATACAGGACCTGACTTAGTCTGGGAGGGAGAGGAGAGATACAGGACCTGACTTAGTCTGGGAGGGAGAGGAGAGATACAGGACCTGACTTAGTCTGGGAGGGAGAGGAGAGATACAGGACCTGACTTAGTCTGGGAGGGGAGAGAGATACAGGACCTGACTTAGTCTGGGAGGGGAGAGGAGAGATACAGGACCTGACTTAGTCTGGGGGGAGAGGAGAGATACAGGACCTGACTTAGTCTGGGAGGGGAGAGGAGAGATACAGGACCTGACTTAGTCTGGGAGGGAGAGGAGAGATACAGGACCTGACTTAGTCTGGGAGGGAGAGATACAGGACCTGACTTAGTCTGGGAGGGGAGAGGAGAGATACAGGACCTGACTTAGTCTGGGAGGAGAGGAGAGATACAGGACCTGACTTAGTCTGGGGGGGAGAGATACAGGACCTGACTTAGTCTGGGGGGAGAGAGGAGAGATACAGGACCTGACTTAGTCTGGGAGGGAGAGGAGAGATACAGGACCTGACTTAGTCTGGGGGGAGAGGAGAGATACAGGACCTGACTTAGTCTGGAGAGATACAGGACCTGACTTAGTCTGGGGGGAGAGGAGAGATACAGGACCTGACTTAGTCTGGGGGGAGAGGAGAGATACAGGACCTGACTTAGTCTGGGGGGGAGAGGAGAGATACAGGACCTGACTTAGTCTGGGGGAGAGGAGAGATACAGGACCTGACTAAGTCTGGGAGAGGAGAGGAGAGATACAGGACCTGACTTAGTCTGGGGGGAGAGGAGAGATACAGGACCTGACTTAGTCTGGGGGAGAGAGATACAGGACCTGACTTAGTCTGGAGGGAGAGGAGAGATACAGGACCTGACTTAGTCTGGAGGGGAGAGGAGAGATACAGGACCTGACTTAGTCTGGGGGGAGAGATACAGGACCTGACTTAGTCTGGGGGGGGGAGAGATACAGGACCTGACTTAGTCTGGGGGGAGAGAGATACAGGACCTGACTTAGTCTGGAGGGGAGAGGAGAGATACAGGACCTGACTTAGTCTGGGAGGGAGACTTAGTCTGGGAGGAGAGATACAGGACCTGACTTAGTCTGGGAGGGGAGAGAGATACAGGACCTGACTTAGTCTGGGGGGAGAGGAGAGATACAGGACCTGACTTAGTCTGGGAGGGGAGAGGAGAGATACAGGACCTGACTTAGTCTGGGAGGGGGAGAGATACAGGACCTGACTTAGTCTGGGGGGAGAGGAGAGATACAGGACCTGACTTAGTCTGGGGGGGAGGAGAGATACAGGACCTGACTTAGTCTGGGAGGGAGAGGAGAGATACAGGACCTGACTTAGTCTGGGAGGGAGAGATACAGGACCTGACTTAGTCTGGGGGGAGAGGAGAGATACAGGACCTGACTTAGTCTGGGGGGGAGAGGAGAGATACAGGACCTGACTTAGTCTGGGAGGGAGAGGGAGATACAGGACCTGACTTAGTCTGGGAGGGGAGAGGAGAGATACAGGACCTGACTTAGTCTGGGAGGGAGAGGAGAGATACAGGACCTGACTTAGTCTGGGAGGGAGAGGAGAGATACAGGACCTGACTTAGTCTGGGAGGGAGAGGAGAGATACAGGACCTGACTTAGTCTGGGAGGGAGAGGAGAGATACAGGACCTGACTTAGTCTGGGGGGGAGAGATACAGGACCTGACTTAGTCTAGTCTGGGGGGGGAGAGGAGAGATACAGGACCTGACTTAGTCTGGGGGGGGAGAGGAGAGATACAGGACCTGACTTAGTCTGGGAGGGGAGAGATACAGGACCTGACTTAGTCTGGGAGGGGGAGAGGAGAGATACAGGACCTGACTTAGTCTGGGAGGGAGAGAGATACAGGACCTGACTTAGTCTGGAGGGGAGAGGAGAGATACAGGACCTGACTTAGTCTGGGAGGGAGAGGAGAGATACAGGACCTGACTTAGTCTGGGGGGGGAGAGATACAGGACCTGACTTAGTCTGGGAGGGGAGAGGAGAGATACAGGACCTGACTTAGTCTGGGGGGGAGGGACCTGACTTAGAGGAGAGATACAGGACCTGACTTAGTCTGGGAGGGGAGAGGAGAGATACAGGACCTGACTTAGTCTGGGAGGGGAGGAGAGATACAGGACCTGACTTAGTCTGGGAGGGAGAGGAGAGATACAGGACCTGACTTAGTCTGGGGAGAGAGATACAGGACCTGACTTAGTCTGGGAGGGAGAGGAGAGATACAGGACCTGACTTAGTCTGGGGGGGAGAGGAGAGATACAGGACCTGACTTAGTCTGGGGGAGAGGAGAGATACAGGACCTGACTTAGTCTGGGGGGGAGAGGAGAGATACAGGACCTGACTTAGTCTGGGAGGGAGAGGAGAGATACAGGACCTGACTTAGTCTGGGAGGGGAGAGGAGAGATACAGGACCTGACTTAGTCTGGGGGGGCGAGAAGAGATAAACAGCAACAGACTTAGTCTGGGAGGGAGAGGAGAGATACAGGACCTGACTTAGTCTGGGAGGGAGAGGAGAGATACAGGACCTGACTTAGTCTGGGGGGAGAGGAGAGATACAGGACCTGACTTAGTCTGGGAGGGAGAGGAGAGATACAGGACCTGACTTAGTCTGGGGGGGAGAGGAGAGATACAGGACCTGACTTAGTCTGGGAGGGAGAGATACAGGAGAGTCTGGGAGGGGAGAGGAGAGATACAGGACCTGACTTAGTCTGGGAGGAGAGGAGAGATACAGGACCTGACTTAGTCTGGGGGGGAGAGAGATACAGGACCTGACTTAGTCTGGGGGGGAGAGAGGAGAGATACAGGACCTGACTTAGTCTGGGAGGGAGAGGAGAGATACAGGACCTGACTTAGTCTGGGGGGAGAGGAGAGATACAGGACCTGACTTAGTCTGGGGGGGAGAGGAGAGATACAGGACCTGACTTAGTCTGGGGGGGAGGAGAGATACAGGACCTGACTTAGTCTGGGGGGAGAGGAGAGATACAGGACCTGACTTAGTCTGGGGGGAGAGGAGAGATACAGGACCTGACTTAGTCTGGGGAGAGGAGAGATACAGGACCTGACTTAGTCTGGGAGGGAGAGGAGAGATACAGGACCTGACTTAGTCTGGAGGGGAGAGGGAGATACAGGAGACTTAGTCTGGGGGGGAGAGATACAGGACCTGACTTAGTCTGGGGGGAGAGGAGAGATACAGGACCTGACTTAGTCTGGGAGGGGAGAGGAGAGATACAGGACCTGACTTAGTCTGGGGGGAGAGAGAGATACAGGACCTGACTTAGTCTGGGGGGAGAGAGGAGACTTAGTCTGGGGGGAGAGAGATACAGGACCTGACTTAGTCTGGGGGGAGGAGAGATACAGGAGAGATACAGGACCTGACTTAGTCTGGGAGATACAGGACCTGACTTAGTCTGGGAGGGGAGAGATACAGGACCTGACTTAGTCTGGGGGGAGAGGAGAGATACAGGACCTGACTTAGTCTGGGAGGGGAGAGGAGAGATACAGGACCTGACTTAGTCTGGGAGGGAGAGAGAGATACAGGACCTGACTTAGTCTGGGAGGGAGAGAGATACAGGACCTGACTTAGTCTGGGAGGGAGAGGAGAGATACAGGACCTGACTTAGTCTGGGGGGAGAGGAGAGATACAGGACCTGACTTAGTCTGGGGGGGAGGAGGATACAGGACCTGACTTAGTCTGGGAGGGGAGAGGAGAGATACAGGACCTGACTTAGTCTGGGAGGGGGGAGAGGAGAGATACAGGACCTGACTTAGTCTGGGAGGGAGAGGAGAGATACAGGACCTGACTTAGTCTGGGAGGGAGAGGAGAGATACAGGACCTGACTTAGTCTGGGAGGGAGAGAGGAGAGATACAGGACCTGACTTAGTCTGGGGGGGAGAGGAGAGATACAGGACCTGACTTAGTCTGGGAGGGGAGGAGAGATACAGGACCTGACTTAGTCTGGGAGGGAGAGGAGAGATACAGGACCTGACTTAGTCTGGGGGGGGGAGAGGAGAGATACAGGACCTGACTTAGTCTGGGGGGGAGAGGAGAGATACAGGACCTGACTTAGTCTGGGAGGGGGAGGAGAGATACAGGACCTGACTTAGTCTGGGGGGGGGGAGAGATACAGGACCTGACTTAGTCTGGGGGGGAGAGGAGAGATACAGGACCTGACTTAGTCTGGGAGGGAGAGAGGAGAGATACAGGACCTGACTTAGTCTGGGAGGGAGAGAGGAGAGATACAGGACCTGACTTAGTCTGGGGGGGAGAGAGATACAGGACCTGACTTAGTCTGGGGGGGAGAGGAGAGATACAGGACCTGACTTAGTCTGGGAGGGGAGAGGAGAGATACAGGACCTGACTTAGTCTGGGAGGGGGAGAGGAGAGATACAGGACCTGACTTAGTCTGGGAGGGAGGAGATACAGGACCTGGAGAGAGATACAGGACCTGACTTAGTCTGGGAGGGAGAGGAGAGATACAGGACCTGACTTAGTCTGGGAGGGAGAGGAGAGATACAGGACCTGACTTAGTCTGGGAGGGAGAGAGGAGAGATACAGGACCTGACTTAGTCTGGGAGGGGGAGAGGAGAGATACAGGACCTGACTTAGTCTGGGGGGAGAGGAGAGATACAGGACCTGACTTAGTCTGGGAGGGAGAGGAGAGATACAGGACCTGACTTAGTCTGGGAGGGAGAGAGGAGAGATACAGGACCTGACTTAGTCTGGGGGGGAGAGGAGAGATACAGGACCTGACTTAGTCTGGGAGGGAGAGGAGAGATACAGGACCTGACTTAGTCTGGGAGGGAGAGGAGAGATACAGGACCTGACTTAGTCTGGGGGGGGGGAGAGGAGAGATACAGGACCTGACTTAGTCTGGGGGGAGAGGAGAGATACAGGACCTGACTTAGTCTGGGAGGGAGAGGAGAGATACAGGACCTGACTTAGTCTGGGGGGGAGATACAGGACCTGACTTAGTCTGGGGGGAGAGAGATACAGGACCTGACTTAGTCTGGGAGGGGAGAGGAGAGATACAGGACCTGACTTAGTCTGGGGGGGGAGAGGAGAGATACAGGACCTGACTTAGTCTGGGAGGGAGAGATACAGGACCTGACTTAGTCTGGGAGGGAGAGATACAGGACCTGACTTAGTCTGGGAGGGAGAGGAGAGATACAGGACCTGACTTAGTCTGGGGGGAGAGATACAGGACCTGACTTAGTCGGGGGGAGAGGAGAGATACAGGACCTGACTTAGTCTGGGAGGGGAGAGGAGAGATACAGGACCTGACTTAGTCTGGGGGGGAGGAGAGATACAGGACCTGACTTAGTCTGGGAGGGGAGAGAGAGACCTGACTTAGTCTGGGGGAGGGGAGAGATACAGGACCTGACTTAGTCTGGGGGGAGAGGAGAGATACAGGACCTGACTTAGTCTGGGAGGGAGAGAGATACAGGACCTGACTTAGTCTGGGGGGGAGAGATACAGGACCTGACTTAGTCTGGGGGGAGAGGAGAGATACAGGACCTGACTTAGTCTGGGAGGGTGAGAGATACAGGACCTGACTTAGTCTGGGAGGGGAGAGGAGAGATACAGGACCTGACTTAGTCTGGGAGGGAGAGGAGAGATACAGGACCTGACTTAGTCTGGGAGGGGAGAGGAGAGATACAGGACCTGACTTAGTCTGGGAGGGGAGAGGAGAGATACAGGACCTGACTTAGTCTGGGAGGGAGAGGAGAGATACAGGACCTGACTTAGTCTGGGAGGGAGAGGAGAGATACAGGACCTGACTTAGTCTGGGAGGGAGAGGAGAGATACAGGACCTGACTTAGTCTGGGAGGGGGAGAGATACAGGACCTGACTTAGTCTGGGGGGGAGAGAGGAGAGATACAGGACCTGACTTAGTCTGGGAGGGGAGAGGAGAGATACAGGACCTGACTTAGTCTGGGAGGGAGGGAGAGATACAGGACCTGACTTAGTCTGGGGGGGAGAGAGGAGAGATACAGGACCTGACTTAGTCTGGGAGGGGGAGAGATACAGGACCTGACTTAGTCTGGGGGGGAGAGGAGAGATACAGGACCTGACTTAGTCTGGGAGGGGGAGAGATACAGGACCTGACTTAGTCTGGGGGGAGAGGAGAGATACAGGACCTGACTTAGTCTGGGGAGGGAGAGGAGAGGGAGACTTAGTCTGGGAGGGAGAGGAGAGATACAGGACCTGACTTAGTCTGGGAGGGAGAGGAGAGATACAGGACCTGACTTAGTCTGGGAGGGCGAGAGGAGAGATACAGGACCTGACTTAGTCTGGGGGGAGAGAGATACAGGACCTGACTTAGTCTGGGAGGGAGAGGAGAGATACAGGACCTGACTTAGTCTGGGAGGGAGAGGAGAGATACAGGACCTGACTTAGTCTGGGAGGGGAGAGGAGAGATACAGGACCTGACTTAGTCTGGGGGGAGAGAGGAGAGATACAGGACCTGACTTAGTCTGGGAGGGAGAGGAGAGATACAGGACCTGACTTAGTCTGGGGGGAGAGGAGAGATACAGGACCTGACTTAGTCTGGGGGGGAGAGGAGAGATACAGGACCTGACTTAGTCTGGGAGGGAGAGGAGAGATACAGGACCTGACTTAGTCTGGGAGGGAGAGGAGAGATACAGGACCTGACTTAGTCTGGGAGGGAGAGGAGAGATACAGGACCTGACTTAGTCTGGGAGGGGAGAGATACAGGACCTGACTAGTCTGGGAGAGAGATACAGGACCTGACTTAGTCTGGGGAGGGGAGAGGAGAGATACAGGACCTGACTTAGTCTGGGGGGGAGAGGAGAGATACAGGACCTGACTTAGTCTGGGGGGAGAGAGATACAGGACCTGACTTAGTCTGGGGGGAGAGGAGAGATACAGGACCTGACTTAGTCTGGGAGGAGAGGAGAGATACAGGACCTGACTTAGTCTGGGGGGGAGAGGAGAGATACAGGACCTGACTTAGTCTGGGGGGAGAGGAGAGATACAGGACCTGACTTAGTCTGGGAGGGAGAGGAGAGATACAGGACCTGACTTAGTCTGGGGGGAGAGGAGAGATACAGGACCTGACTTAGTCTGGGGGGAGAGGAGAGATACAGGACCTGACTTAGTCTGGGGGGAGAGGAGAGATACAGGACCTGACTTAGTCTGGGAGGGAGAGGAGAGATACAGGACCTGACTTAGTCTGGGAGGGAGAGGAGAGATACAGGACCTGACTTAGTCTGGGAGGGAGAGGAGAGATACAGGACCTGACTTAGTCTGGGGGGAGAGAGGAGAGATACAGGACCTGACTTAGTCTGGGAGGGAGAGGAGAGATACAGGACCTGACTTAGTCTGGGAGGGAGAGGAGAGATACAGGACCTGACTTAGTCTGGGAGGGAGAGGAGAGATACAGGACCTGACTTAGTCTGGGAGAGGAGAGATACAGGACCTGACTTAGTCTGGGAGGGAGAGAGGAGAGATACAGGACCTGACTTAGTCTGGGGGGAGAGGAGAGATACAGGACCTGACTTAGTCTGGGGGGGGAGAGAGGAGAGATACAGGACCTGACTTAGTCTGGGGGGGAGAGGAGAGATACAGGACCTGACTTAGTCTGGGAGAGGAGAGATACAGGACCTGACTTAGTCTGGGGGGAGAGAGATACAGGACCTGACTTAGTCTGGGGGGGAGAGAGGAGAGATACAGGACCTGACTTAGTCTGGGGGGGGAGAGGAGAGATACAGGACCTGACTTAGTCTGGGGGGAGAGAGGAGAGATACAGGACCTGACTTAGTCTGGGGGGAGAGGAGAGATACAGGACCTGACTTAGTCTGGGGGGGATACAGGACCTGACTTAGTCTGGGGGGGAGAGAGGAGAGATACAGGACCTGACTTAGTCTGGGGGAGAGGAGAGATACAGGACCTGACTTAGTCTGGGGGGAGAGATACAGGACCTGACTTAGTCTGGGGGGAGAGGAGAGATACAGGACCTGACTTAGTCTGGGGGGAGGAGAGATACAGGACCTGACTTAGTCTGGGGGGGAGAGATACAGGACCTGACTTAGTCTGGGAGGGGAGAGGAGAGATACAGGACCTGACTTAGTCTGGGGGGAGAGGAGAGATACAGGACCTGACTTAGTCTGGGGGGGAGAGGAGAGATACAGGACCTGACTTAGTCTGGGGGGGAGAGAGGAGAGATACAGGACCTGACTTAGTCTGGGGGAGAGAGGAGAGATACAGGACCTGACTTAGTCTGGGAGAGGAGAGATACAGGACCTGACTTAGTCTGGAGAGGGAGAGGAGAGATACAGGACCTGACTTAGTCTGGGGGGAGAGGAGAGATACAGGACCTGACTTAGTCTGGGGGGAGAGAGGAGAGATACAGGACCTGACTTAGTCTGGGAGGAGAGGAGAGATACAGGACCTGACTTAGTCTGGGAGGGGAGGGAGAGGAGAGATACAGGACCTGACTTAGTCTGGGGGGAGAGGAGAGATACAGGACCTGACTTAGTCTGGGAGGGAGAGGAGAGATACAGGACCTGACTTAGTCTGGGAGGAGAGGAGAGATACAGGACCTGACTTAGTCTGGGGGGAGAGGAGGAGAGATACAGGACCTGACTTAGTCTGGGGAGGGATACAGGAGAGTCTTGGGGGGAGAGATACAGGACCTGACTTAGTCTGGGAGGGGAGAGAGATACAGGACCTGACTTAGTCTGGGGGGAGAGGAGAGATACAGGACCTGACTTAGTCTGAATGGGAGGAGAGATACAGGACCTGACTTAGTCTGGGGGGGAGAGGAGAGATACAGGACCTGACTTAGTCTGGGAGGGAGAGGAGAGATACAGGACCTGACTTAGTCTGGGAGGGAGAGGAGAGATACAGGACCTGACTTAGTCTGGGAGGGAGAGGAGAGATACAGGACCTGACTTAGTCTGGGGGGGAGAGAGATACAGGACCTGACTTAGTCTGGGAGGGAGAGGAGAGATACAGGACCTGACTTAGTCTGGGAGGGAGAGAGGAGAGATACAGGACCTGACTTAGTCTGGGAGGGAGAGATACAGGACCTGACTTAGTCTGGGAGAGAGGAGAGATACAGGACCTGACTTAGTCTGGGAGGGAGAGGAGAGATACAGGACCTGACTTAGTCTGGGAGGGAGAGAGGAGAGATACAGGACCTGACTTAGTCTGGGAGGGAGAGGAGAGATACAGGACCTGACTTAGTCTGGGAGGGAGAGGAGAGATACAGGACCTGACTTAGTCTGGGGGGGAGAGAGGAGAGATACAGGACCTGACTTAGTCTGGGAGAGGAGAGATACAGGACCTGACTTAGTCTGGGAGAGGAGAGAGGAGAGATACAGGACCTGACTTAGTCTGGGAGGGAGAGGAGAGATACAGGACCTGACTTAGTCTGGGAGGGAGAGGAGAGATACAGGACCTGACTTAGTCTGGGAGGGAGAGAGATACAGGACCTGACTTAGTCTGGGGGGAGAGATACAGGACCTGACTGGGGGGAGAGGAGAGATACAGGACCTGACTTAGTCTGGGGGGAGAGGAGAGATACAGGACCTGACTTAGTCTGGGAGGGAGAGAGGAGAGATACAGGACCTGACTTAGTCTGGGGGGAGAGGAGAGATACAGGACCTGACTTAGTCTGGGAGGGAGAGTACAGGACCTGACTTAGTCTGGAGGGAGAGATACAGGACCTGACTTAGTCTGGGAGAGGAGAGACAGGACCTGACTTAGTCTGGGAGAGGAGAGATACAGGACCTGACTTAGTCTGGGAGGAGAGGAGAGATACAGGACCTGACTTAGTCTGGGATACAGGACCTGACTTAGTCTGGGAGGGAGAGATACAGGACCTGAGTCTGGGAGGGAGAGAGATTGACTTAGTCTGGGAGGGGAGAGGAGAGATACAGGACCTGACTTAGTCTGGGAGAGAGATACAGGGACCCGACTTAGTCTGGGGGGGAGAGGAGAGATACAGGACCTGACTTAGTCTGGGGGGGAGAGGAGAGATACAGGACCTGACTTAGTCTGGGGAGGGAGAGGAGAGATACAGGACCTGACTTAGTCTAGATACAGGGACCTGGGACTTAGGGGAGAGGAGAGATACAGGACCTGACTTAGTCTGGGGAGGGAGAGGGAGAGATACAGGACCTGACTTAGTCTGGGAGGGAGAGAGGAGAGATACAGGACCTGACTTAGTCTGGGAGGGGAGGAGAGATACAGGACCTGACTTAGTCTGGGAGGAGAGAGACCTGACTTAGAGAGATACAGGACCTGACTTAGTCTGGGAGGGAGAGGAGAGATACAGGACCTGACTTAGTCTGGGAGGGAGAGAGGAGAGATACAGGACCTGACTTAGTCTGGGAGGGAGAGGAGAGATACAGGACCTGACTTAGTCTGGGAGGGAGAGGAGAGATACAGGACCTGACTTAGTCTGGGAGGGAGAGGAGAGATACAGGACCTGACTTAGTCTGGGAGGGAGAGGAGAGATACAGGACCTGACTTAGTCTGGGAGAGATACAGGACCTGACTTAGTCTGGGAGGGAGAGGAGAGATACAGGACCTGACTTAGTCTGGGGGGGAGAGGAGAGATACAGGACCTGACTTAGTCTGGGAGGGAGAGATACAGGACCTGACTTAGAGGAGAGAGATACAGGACCTGACTTAGTCTGGGGGGGGAGAGGGGATACAGGGACTTAGTCTGGGGGAGAGATACAGGACCTGACTTAGTCTGGGAGGGAGAGAGATACAGGACCTGACTTAGTCTGGGGGGGAGGAGAGATACAGGACCTGGACTTAGTCTGGGAGGGAGAGGAGAGATACAGGACCTGACTTAGTCTGGGGGGAGAGGAGAGATACAGGACCTGACTTAGTCTGGGGAGGGGAGAGAGAGATACAGGACCTGACTTAGTCTGGGAGGGGAGGAGAGATACAGGACCTGACTTAGTCTGGGAGGGAGAGGAGGAGATACAGGACAGGACCTGACTTAGTCTGGGGGGGAGAGGAGAGATACAGGACCTGACTTAGTCTGGGGGGAGAGATACAGGACCTGACTTAGTCTGGGAGGGGAGAGGAGAGATACAGGACCTGACTTAGTCTGGGAGGGAGAGGAGAGATACAGGACCTGACTTAGTCTGGGGGGAGAGGAGAGATACAGGACCTGACTTAGTCTGGGGGGAGAGGAGAGATACAGGACCTGACTTAGTCTGGGAGGATACAGGACCTGGACTTAGTCTGGGGGGAGAGATACAGGACCTGACTTAGTCTGGGGGGGAGAGGAGAGATACAGGACCTGACTTAGTCTGGGGGGGAGAGAGAGATACAGGACCTGACTTAGTCTGGGAGGGAGAGGAGAGATACAGGAGACTTAGTCTGGGAGGGAGGGATACAGGACCTGACTTAGTCTGGAGGGGAGGAGAGATACAGGACCTGACTTAGTCTGGGGGGAGAGGAGAGATACAGGACCTGACTTAGTCTGGGAGGGGAGAGGAGAGATACAGGACCTGACTTAGTCTGGGAGATACAGGACCTGACTTAGTCTGGGGGGAGAGATACAGGACCTGACTTAGTCTGGGAGGGAGAGGAGAGATACAGGACCTGACTTAGTCTGGGAGGGAGAGGAGAGATACAGGACCTGACTTAGTCTGGGGGGAGAGAGGAGAGATACAGGACCTGACTTAGTCTGGGAGGGAGAGGAGAGATACAGGACCTGGGACTTAGTCTGGGGAGGGAGAGGAGAGATACAGGACCTGACTTAGTCTGGGAGGGGGAGAGATACAGGACCTGACTTAGTCTGGGGGAGGGAGAGAGATCTGACTTAGTCTGGGAGGGAGAGGAGAGATACAGGACCTGACTTAGTCTGGGGGAGAGATACAGGACCTGACTTAGTCTGGGAGGGGAGAGGAGAGATACAGGACCTGACTTAGTCTGGG
>NW_027011606.1:140000-179023 GCF_036934945.1 Oncorhynchus masou masou | reverse complement strand
AACATCTATATACTCACTTCTCCTGTACAACATCTATATACTCACTTCTCCTGTTCAACATCTATATACTCACTTCCCCTGTTCAACATCTATATACTCACTTCCCCTGTTCAACATCTATATACTCACTTCTCCTGTTCAACATCTATATACTCACTTCTCCTGTTCAACATCTATATACTCACTTCCCCTGTTCAACATCTATATACTCACTTCCCCTGTTCAACATCTATATACTCACTTCTCCTGTTCAACATCTATATACTCACTTCTCCTGTACCCTGTTCAACATCTATATACTCACTTCTCCTGTTCCCTGTTCAACATCTATATACTCACTTCCCCTGTTCAACATCTATATACTCACTTCTCCTGTTCAACATCTATATACTCACTTCTCCTGTTCAACATCTATATACTCACTTCCCTGTTCAACATCTATATACTCACTTTCCTGTTCAACATCTATATACTCACTTCCCCTGTTCAACATCTATATACTCACTTCCCTGTTCAACATCTATATACTCACTTCCCTGTTCAACATCTATATACTCACTTCCCTGTTCAACATCTATATACTACCCTGTTCAACATCTATATACTCACTTCTCCTGTTCAACATCTATATACTCACTTCTCCTGTTCAACATCTATATACTCACTTCCCTGTTCAACATCTATATACTCACTTCTCCTGTTCAACATCTATATACTCACTTCCTCCTGTTCAACATCTATATACTCACTTCTCCTGTTCAACATCTATATACTCACTTCTCCTGTTCAACATCTATATACTCACTTCCCCTGTTCAACATCTATATACTCACTTCTCCTGTTCAACATCTATATACTCACTTCCCTGTTCAACATCTATATACTCACTTCCCCTGTTCAACATCTATATACTCACTTCTCCTGTTCAACATCTATATACTCACTTCTCCTGTTCAACATCTATATACTTCTCCTAACATCTATATACTCACTTCCCTGTTCAACATCTATATACTCACTTCTCCTGTTCAACATCTATATCAACATCTATATACTTCTTCCCTGTTCAACATCTATATACTCACTTCTCCTGTTCAACATCTATATACTCACTTCCCCTGTTCAACATCTATATACTCACTTACCCTGTTCAACATCTATATACTCACCCTGTTCAACATCTATATACTCACTTCTCCTGTTCAACATCTATATACTCACTTCTCCTGTTCAACATCTATATACTCACTTCTCCTGTTCAACATCTATATACTCACTTCTCCTGTTCAACATCTATATACTCACTTCTCCTGTTCAACATCTATATACTACTTCTCCTCATCTTCCCCTGTTCAACATCTATATACTCACTTCTCCTGTTCAACATCTATATACTCACTTCTCCTGTTCAACATCTATATACTCACTTCTCCTGTTCAACATCTATATACTCACTTCCCCTGTTCAACATCTATATACTCACTTCTCCTGTTCAACATCTATATACTCACTTCCTACCCTGTTCAACATCTATATACTCACTTCTCCTGTTCAACATCTATATACTCACTTCTCCTGTTCAACATCTATATACTTCCCTGTTCAACATCTATATTCTTCCTGTTCAACATCTATATACTCACTTCTCCTGTTCAACATCTATATACTCACTCTGTTCAACATCTATATTCACTTCCCCTGTTCAACATCTATATACTCACTTCTCCTGTTCAACATCTATATACTCACTTCTCCTGTTCAACATCTATATACTCACTTTCCCTGTTCAACATCTATATACTCACTTCTCCTGTTCAACATCTATATACTCACTTCCCTGTTCAACATCTATATACTCACTTACTCCCTGTTCAACATCTATATACTCACTTCTCCTGTTCAACATCTATATACTCACTTCTCCTGTTCAACATCTATATACTCACTTCCCTGTTCAACATCTATATACTCACTTCTCCTGTACAACATCTATATCCTGTTCAACATCTATATACTCACTTCTCCTGTTCAACATCTATATACTCACTTCCCCTACTCACTTCCCCTGTTCAACATCTATATACTCACTTCTCCTGTTCAACATCTATATACTCACTTCTCCTGTTCAACATCTACTATACTCACTTCTCACTTCCTGTTCAACATCTATATACTCACTTCCCTGTTCAACATCTATATACTCACTTCTCCTGTTCAACATCTATATACTCACTTCCCTGTTCAACATCTATATACTCACTTCTCCTGTTCAACATCTATATACTCACTTCTCCTGTTCAACATCTATATACTCACTTCCCCTGTTCAACATCTATATACTCACTTCTACCCTGTTCAACATCTATATACTACTTCCTGTTCAACATCTATATACTCACTTCTCCTGTTCAACATCTATATACTCACTTCTCCTGTTCAACATCTATATCTCACTTCCCTGTTCAACATCTATATACTTCTCCTGTACCCTGTTCAACATCTATATACTCACTTCCCCTGTTCAACATCTATATACTCACTTCTCCTGTTCAACATCTATATACTCACTTCCCCTGTTCAACATCTATATACTCACTTCTCCTGTTCAACATCTATATACTCACTTCCCTGTTCAACATCTATATACTCACTTCTCCTGTTCAACATCTATATACTCACTTCCCCTGTTCAACATCTATATACTCACTTCCCCTGTTCAACATCTATATACTCACTTCCCCTGTTCAACATCTATATACTCACTTCCCCTGTTCAACATCTATATACTCACTTCCCCTGTTCAACATCTATATACTCACTTCTCCTGTTCAACATCTATATACTCACTTCCCTGTTCAACATCTATATACTCACTTCCCCTGTTCAACATCTATACTCACTTCCCTGTTCAACATCTATATACTCACTTCTCCTGTTCAACATCTATATACTCACTTCCCTGTTCAACATCTATATACTCACTTCTCCTGTTCAACATCTATATACTCACTTCCCTGTTCAACATCTATATACTCACTTCCCTGTTCAACATCTATATACTCACTTCTCCTGTTCAACATCTATATACTCACTTCTCCTGTTCAACATCTATATACTCACTTCCCTGTTCAACATCTATATACTCACTTCTCCTGTTCAACATCTATACTCACTTCTCCTGTTCAACATCTATATACTCACTCCTGTTCAACATCTATATACTCACTTCTCCTGTTCAACATCTATATACTCACTTCTCCTGTTCAACATCTATATACTCACTTCTCCCTGTTCAACATCTATATACTCACTTCCCTGTTCAACATCTATATACTCACTTCCCCTGTTCAACATCTATATACTCACTTCTCCTGTTCAACATCTATATACTCACTTCCCTGTTCAACATCTATATACTCACTTCTCCTGTTCAACATCTATATACTCACTTCCCCTGTTCAACATCTATATACTCACTTCTCCTGTTCAACATCTATATACTCACTTCTCCTGTTCAACATCTATATACTCACTTCTCCTGTACAACATCTATATACTCACTTCTCCTGTTCAACATCTATATACTCACCCTGTTCAACATCTATATACTCACTTCTCCTGTTCAACATCTATATACTCACTTCTGTACCCTGTTCAACATCTATATACTCACTTCTCCTGTTCAACATCTATATACTCACTTCTCCTGTTCAACATCTATATACTCACTTCTCCTGTTCAACATCTATATACTCACTTCTCCTGTTCAACATCTATATACTCACTTCTCCTGTTCAACATCTATATACTCACTTCTCCTGTTCAACATCTATATACTCACTTCTCCTGTTCAACATCTATATACTCACTTCTCCTGTCAACATCAACATCTGTTCAACATATACTCACTTCCCCTGTTCAACATCTATATACTCACTTCTCCTGTTCAACATCTATATACTCACTTCTCCTGTTCAACATCTATATACTCACTTCCCTGTTCAACATCTATATACTCACTTCTCCTGTTCAACATCTCACTTCCTGTTCAACATCTATATACTCACTTCTCCTGTTCAACATCTATATACTCACTTCTCCTGTACAACATCTATATACTCACTTCTCCTGTTCAACATCTATATACTCACTTCTCCTGTTCAACATCTATATACTCACTTCTCCTGTTCAACATCTATATACTCACTTCTCCTGTTCAACATCTATATACTCACTTCTCCTGTACAACATCTATATACTCACTTCTCCTGTACCCTGTTCAACATCTATATACTCACTTCTCCTGTTCAACATCTATATACTCACTTCTCCTGTTCAACATCTATATACTCACTTCCCCTGTTCAACATCTATATACTCACTTCTCCTGTTCAACATCTATATACTCACTTCTCCTGTTCAACATCTATATACTCACTTCTCCTGTTCAACATCTATATACTCACTTCTCCTGTTCAACATCTATATACTCACTTCTCCTGTTCAACATCTATATACTCACTTCTCCTTTACCCTGTTCAACATCTATATACTCACTTCTCCTGTTCAACATCTATATACTCACTTCTCCTGTTCAACATCTATATACTCACTTCTCCTGTTCAACATCTATATACTCACTTCTCCTGTTCAACATCTATATACTCACTTCTCCTGTTCAACATCTATATACTCACTTCCCCTGTTCAACATCTATATACTCACTTCCCTGTTCAACATCTATATACTCACTTCTCCTGTTCAACATCCCTGTTCAACATCTATATACTCACTTCCTCCTGTTCAACATCTATATACTCACTTCCCCTGTTCAACATCTATATACTCACTTCTGTACCCTGTTCAACATCTATATACTTCACTTCCCTGTTCAACATCTATATACTCACTTTCCCTGTTCAACATCTATATACTCACTTCTCCTGTTCAACATCTATATACTCACTTCCCCTGTTCAACATCTATATACTCACTTCTCCTGTTCAACATCTATATACTCACTGTCATCTATACTCACCCTGTTCAACATCTATATACTCACTTCCCCTGTTCAACATCTATATACTCACTTCTCCTGTTCAACATCTATATACTCACTTCTCCTGTTCAACATCTATATACTCACTTCTCCTGTTCAACATCTATATACTCACTTCTCCTGTTCAACATCTATATACTCACTTCCCCTGTTCAACATCTATATACTCACTTCCCCTGTTCAACATCTATATACTCACTTCTCCTGTTCAACATCTATATACTCACTTCTCCTGTACAACATCTATATACTCACTTCTCCTGTTCAACATCTATATACTCACTTCTCCTGTTCAACATCTATCCTGTCCCCCAACATCTATAGGTCACTCCCCTGTTCAACATCTATATACTCTCCTCTCTCCTGTCCCAGACTAAGTCAGGTCCTATATATTCTCCCCCCAGACTAAGTCAGGTCCTGTATCTCTCCTCTCCCTCCCAGACTAAGTCAGGTCCTGTATCATCTCCTCTTCTCCCTCCCAGACTAATCAGGTCCTATATCTCTCACTTCCCCTCCCAGTTAAACATCTATATCTCTCTCTCCTCCCAGACTAAGTCAGGTCCTGTATCTCTCCTCTCCCTCCCAGACTAAGCAGGTCCTGTATCTCTCCCTCCCAGACTAAGTCATCCTGTATCTCACTTCTCCCTGTCCCAGACTAAGTCAGGTCCTGTATCTCTCTCCCTCCCAGACTAAGTCAGGTCCTGTATCTCTCCTCTCCCTCCCAGACTAAGTCAGGTCCTGTATCTATCCTCTCCCTCCCAGACTAAGTCAGGTCCTGTATCATCTCCTCTCACCTCCCCCCAGACTAAGTCAGGTCCTGTTCAACATCTAAGTCAGGTCCTGTATCTCTCTCTCCCCTCCCAGACTAAGTCAGGTCCTGTATCTCTCTCTCCCCCCAGACTAAGTCAGGTCCTGTATCTCTCCTCTCCCTCCCAGACTAAGTCAGGTCCTGTATCTCTCCTCTCCCCCCCAGACTAAGTCAGGTCCTGTATCTCTCCTCTCCCTCCCAGACTAAGTCAGGTCCTGTATCTCTCCCCTCCCAGACTAAGTCAGGTCCTGTATCTCTCCTCTCTCCCTCCCAGACTAAGTCAGGTCCTGTATCTCTCCCTCTCCCCCCAGACTAAGTCAGGTCCTGTATCTCTCCTCTCCCTCCCAGACTAAGTCAGGTCCTGTATCCTCTCCTCTCCCTCCCAGACTAAGTCAGGTCCTGTATCTCTCCTCTCTCCCTCCCAGACTAAGTCAGGTCCTGTATCTCTCCTCTCTCCCCTCCCAGACTAAGTCAGGTCCTGTATCTCTCCTCTCCCCCCAGACTAAGTCAGGTCCTGTATCTCTCCTCTCTCCCTCCCAGACTAAGTCAGGTCCTGTATCTCTCCTCTCCCTCCCAGACTAAGTCAGGTCCTGTATCTCTCCTCCTCCCTCCCAGACTAAGTCAGGTCCTGTATCTCTCTCCCTCCCAGACTAAGTCAGGTCCTGTATCTCTCCTCTCCCTCCCAGACTAAGTCAGGTCCTGTATCTCTCCTCTCCCTCCCAGACTAAGTCAGGTCCTGTATCTCTCCCTCCCAGACTAAGTCAGGTCCTGTATCTCTCCTCTCCCTCCCAGACTAAGTCAGGTCCTGTATCTCTCCTCTCCCTCCCAGACTAAGTCAGGTCCTGTATCTCTCTCACCCCAGACTAAGTCAGGTCCTGTATCTCTCTCCCTCCCAGACTAAGTCAGGTCCTGTATCTCTCCTCTCCCCTCCCAGACTAAGTCAGGTCCTGTATCTCTCCTCTCCCCCCAGACTAAGTCAGGTCCTGTATCTCTCCTCTCCCCCCCAGACTAAGTCAGGTCCTGTATCTCTCTGTATCTCTCCCAGACTAAGTCAGGTCCTGTATCTCTCTCTCTCCCTCCCAGACTAAGTCAGGTCCTGTATCTCTCCTCTCCCTCCCAGACTAAGTCAGGTCCTGTATCTCTCTCCCTCCCAGACTAAGTCAGGTCCTGTATCTCTCCTCTCCCCCCAGACTAAGTCAGGTCCTGTATCTCTCCTCTCCCTCCCAGACTAAGTCAGGTCCTGTATCTCTCCTCTCCCTCCCAGACTAAGTCAGGTCCTGTATCTCTCTCTCTCCCCCCAGACTAAGTCAGGTCCTGTATCTCCCTCCTCTCCCTCCCAGACTAAGTCAGGTCCTGTATCTCTCTCCCCCCCAGACTAAGTCAGGTCCTGTATCTCTCTCCCTCCCAGACTAAGTCAGGTCCTGTATCTCTCCTCTCCCTCCCAGACTAAGTCAGGTCCTGTATCTCTCCCCTCCCAGACTAAGTCAGGTCCTGTATCTCTCCCTCTCCCTCCCAGACTAAGTCAGGTCCTGTATCTCTCTCCCTCCCAGACTAAGTCAGGTCCTGTATCTCTCCTCTCCCTCCCAGACTAAGTCAGGTCCTGTATCTCTCCTCTCCCTCCCAGACTAAGTCAGGTCCTGTATCTCTCCTCTCCCTCCCAGACTAAGTCAGGTCCTGTATCTCTCCCTCTCCCTCCCAGACTAAGTCAGGTCCTGTATCTCTCCTCTCCCCCCCCAGACTAAGTCAGGTCCTGTATCTCTCCTCTCCCCTCCCAGACTAAGTCAGGTCCTGTATCTCTCCTCTCCCTCCCAGACTAAGTCAGGTCCTGTATCTCTCCTCTCCCTCCCAGACTAAGTCAGGTCCTGTATCTCTCTCCCTCCCAGACTAAGTCAGGTCCTGTATCTCTCCTCTCTCCCTCCCAGACTAAGTCAGGTCCTGTATCTCTCCTCCTCCCAGACTAAGTCTCCTCTCCCCTCCCAGACTAAGTCAGGTCCTGTATCTCTCCCCCCCAGACTAAGTCAGGTCCTGTATCTCTCCTCTCCCCCCCAGACTAAGTCAGGTCCTGTATCTCTCCTCTCCCCCCCAGACTAAGTCAGGTCCTGTATCTCTCCTCTCCCTCCCAGACTAAGTCAGGTCCTGTATCTCTCCTCTCCCTCCCAGACTAAGTCAGGTCCTGTATCTCTCCTCTCCCCCAGACTAAGTCAGGTCCTGTATCTCTCCTAAGTCTCTCCCCCCAGACTAAGTCAGGTCCTGTATCTCTCCTCTCTCCCCCCAGACTAAGTCAGGTCCTGTATCTCTCCTCTCCCCCCAGACTAAGTCAGGTCCTGTATCTCTCTCCCAGACTCTCTCCCTCCCAGACTAAGTCAGGTCCTGTATCTCTCCTCTCCCTCCCAGACTAAGTCAGGTCCTGTATCTCTCCCCTCCCCCCAGACTAAGTCAGGTCCTGTATCTCTCCTCTCCCCCCAGACTAAGTCAGGTCCTGTATCTCTCTCTCCCCTCCCAGACTAAGTCAGGTCCTGTATCTCCTCTCCTCCCAGACTAAGTCAGGTCCTGTATCTCTCCTCTCTCCCTCCCAGACTAAGTCAGGTCCTGTATCTCTCCTCTCCCTCCCAGACTAAGTCAGGTCCTGTATCTCTCTCCCTCCCAGACTAAGTCAGGTCCTGTATCTCTCCCTCTCCCCCCAGACTAAGTCAGGTCCTGTATCTCTCCTCTCCCCCCAGACTAAGTCAGGTCCTGTATCTCTCCCTCCCAGACTAAGTCAGGTCCTGTATCTCTCCTCTCCCCCCAGACTAAGTCAGGTCCTGTATCTCTCCCCTCCCAGACTAAGTCAGGTCCTGTATCTCTCCTCTCCTCTCCAGACTAAGTCAGGTCCTGTATCTCTCCCTCTCCCCCCAGACTAAGTCAGGTCCTGTATCTCTCCTCTCCCCCCAGACTAAGTCAGGTCCTGTATCTCTCCTCTCCCTCCCAGACTAAGTCAGGTCCTGTATCTCTCTCCCTCCCAGACTAAGTCAGGTCCTGTATCTCTCTCCCTCCCAGACTAAGTCAGGTCCTGTATCTCTCTCTCCCCCCCAGACTAAGTCAGGTCCTGTATCTCTCTCTCCTCCCAGACTAAGTCAGGTCCTGTATCTCTCCTCTCCCTCCCAGACTAAGTCAGGTCCTGTATCTCTCTCCCCCCAGACTAAGTCAGGTCCTGTATCTCTCCTCTCCCTCCCAGACTAAGTCAGGTCCTGTATCTCTCCTCTCCCTCCCAGACTAAGTCAGGTCCTGTATCTCTCCTCTCCCCCCAGACTAAGTCAGGTCCTGTATCTCTCTCTCTCCTCTCCAGACTAAGTCAGGTCCTGTATCTCTCCCTCCCAGACTAAGTCAGGTCCTGTATCTCTCCTCTCCCCCCAGACTAAGTCAGGTCCTGTATCTCTCCTCTCCCCCCAGACTAAGTCAGGTCCTGTATCTCTCCCCCCAGACTAAGTCAGGTCCTGTATCTCTCCTCTCCCCCCAGACTAAGTCAGGTCCTGTATCTCTCTCTCCTCCCAGACTAAGTCAGGTCCTGTATCTCTCCTCTCTCCCCCCAGACTAAGTCAGGTCCTGTATCTCTCCTCTCTCCCCCCCAGACTAAGTCAGGTCCTGTATCTCTCCCCCCAGACTAAGTCAGGTCCTGTATCTCTCCCTCCCAGACTAAGTCAGGTCCTGTATCTCTCTCCCTCCCAGACTAAGTCAGGTCCCCCCAGACTAATCTCCTGTATCTCTCCTCTCCCAGACTAAGTCAGGTCCTGTATCTCTCCTCTCCCCCCAGACTAAGTCAGGTCCTGTATCTCTCCTCTCCCCCAGACTAAGTCAGGTCCTGTATCTCTCCCTCCCAGACTAAGTCAGGTCCTGTATCTCTCCTCTCCCCTCCAGACTAAGTCAGGTCCTGTATCTCTCTCCCCTCCCAGACTAAGTCAGGTCCTGTATCTCTCCTCTCCCCCCAGACTAAGTCAGGTCCTGTATCTCTCTCCCCCCAGACTAAGTCAGGTCCTGTATCTCTCCTCTCCCCTCCCCAGACTAAGTCAGGTCCTGTATCCTGTATCTCTCCCTCCCAGACTAAGTCAGGTCCTGTATCTCTCCTCTCCCTCCCAGACTAAGTCAGGTCCTGTATCTCTCCTCTCCCCTCCCAGACTAAGTCAGGTCCTGTATCTCTCTCCCTCCCAGACTAAGTCAGGTCCTGTATCTCTCCTCTCCCCTCCCAGACTAAGTCAGGTCCTGTATCTCTCCCCCCAGACTAAGTCAGGTCCTGTATCTCTCCCTCTCCCCCCCAGACTAAGTCAGGTCCTGTATCTCTCCTCTCCCCTCCCAGACTAAGTCAGGTCCTGTATCTCTCCCTCCCAGACTAAGTCAGGTCCTGTATCTCTCCTCTCTCCCTCCCAGACTAAGTCAGGTCCTGTATCTCTCCTCTCTCCCTCCCAGACTAAGTCAGGTCCTGTATCTCTCCTCTCCCCCCCCAGACTAAGTCAGGTCCTGTATCTCTCCCCCCAGACTAAGTCAGGTCCTGTATCTCTCTCTCTCCCTCCCAGACTAAGTCAGGTCCTGTATCTCTCCTCTCCCTCCCAGACTAAGTCAGGTCCTGTATCTCTCCTCTCCCCCCCAGACTAAGTCAGGTCCTGTATCTCTCTCCCCCCCAGACTAAGTCAGGTCCTGTATCTCTCCTCTCCCTCCCAGACTAAGTCAGGTCCTGTATCTCTCTCCCTCCCAGACTAAGTCAGGTCCTGTATCTCTCCTCTCCCCTCCCAGACTAAGTCAGGTCCTGTATCTCTCTCCCTCCCAGACTAAGTCAGGTCCTGTATCTCTCCTCTCCCCCCCAGACTAAGTCAGGTCCTGTATCTCTCCTCTCCCCCCCAGACTAAGTCAGGTCCTGTATCTCTCCCCTCCCCCCAGACTAAGTCAGGTCCTGTATCTCTCCTCTCTCCCTCCCAGACTAAGTCAGGTCCTGTATCTCTCTCTCCCTCCCAGACTAAGTCAGGTCCTGTATCTCTCCTCTCCCCTCCCAGACTAAGTCAGGTCCTGTATCTCTCTCTCCCCCCAGACTAAGTCAGGTCCTGTATCTCCTGTATCTCTCCCTCCCAGACTAAGTCAGGTCCTGTATCTCTCCTCTCCCTCCCAGACTAAGTCAGGTCCTGTATCTCTCCTCTCCCCCCAGACTAAGTCAGGTCCTGTATCTCTCCTCTCCCCCCCAGACTAAGTCAGGTCCTGTATCTCTCCTCTCCCTCCCAGACTAAGTCAGGTCCTGTATCTCTCCCCTCCCAGACTAAGTCAGGTCCTGTATCTCTCCTCTCTCCCTCCCAGACTAAGTCAGGTCCTGTATCTCTCCTCTCCCTCCCAGACTAAGTCAGGTCCTGTATCTCTCCTCTCTCCCTCCCAGACTAAGTCAGGTCCTGTATCTCTCCTCTCCCCTCCCAGACTAAGTCAGGTCCTGTATCTCTCCTCTCCCTCCCAGACTAAGTCAGGTCCTGTATCTCTCCTCCCCCCCCAGACTAAGTCAGGTCCTGTATCTCTCTCCCCCCCAGACTAAGTCAGGTCCTGTATCTCTCTCCCTCCCAGACTAAGTCAGGTCCTGTATCTCTCCTCTCCCCTCCCAGACTAAGTCAGGTCCTGTATCTCTCTCCCTCCCAGACTAAGTCAGGTCCTGTATCTCTCCTCTCCCCTCCCAGACTAAGTCAGGTCCTGTATCTCTCCTCTCTCCCCTCCCAGACTAAGTCAGGTCCTGTATCTCTCCTCTCCTCCCAGACTAAGTCAGGTCCTGTATCTCCTCTCCCTCCCAGACTAAGTCAGGTCCTGTATCTCTCCTCTCTCCCTCCCAGACTAAGTCAGGTCCTGTATCTCTCCCTCTCCCCCCAGACTAAGTCAGGTCCTGTATCTCTCCTCTCCCCCCCAGACTAAGTCAGGTCCTGTATCTCTCCTCTCTCCCCCCAGACTAAGTCAGGTCCTGTATCTCTCCTCTCTCCCTCCCAGACTAAGTCAGGTCCTGTATCTCTCCTCTCTCCCCCCAGACTAAGTCAGGTCCTGTATCTCTCCTCTCTCCCCCCAGACTAAGTCAGGTCCTGTATCTCTCCTCTCCCTCCCAGACTAAGTCAGGTCCTGTATCTCTCCCTCCCCTCCCAGACTAAGTCAGGTCCTGTATCTCTCTCTCTCCCTCCCAGACTAAGTCAGGTCCTGTATCTCTCCTCTCCCTCCCAGACTAAGTCAGGTCCTGTATCTCTCCTCTCTCCCTCCCAGACTAAGTCAGGTCCTGTATCTCTCCTCTCCCTCCCAGACTAAGTCAGGTCCTGTATCTCTCCTCTCCCCTCCCAGACTAAGTCAGGTCCTGTATCTCTCCCCTCCCCCCAGACTAAGTCAGGTCCTGTATCTCTCTCCCCCCAGACTAAGTCAGGTCCTGTATCTCTCCCCTCCCAGACTAAGTCAGGTCCTGTATCTCTCCTCTCCCCTCCCAGACTAAGTCAGGTCCTGTATCTCTCTCCCTCCCAGACTAAGTCAGGTCCTGTATCTCTCCTCTCCCCTCCCAGACTAAGTCAGGTCCTGTATCTCTCCTCTCCCTCCCAGACTAAGTCAGGTCCTGTATCTCTCTCTCTCCCCCCAGACTAAGTCAGGTCCTGTATCTCTCCTCTATCTCTCCCTCCCAGACTAAGTCAGGTCCTGTATCTCTCCTCTCCCTCCCAGACTAAGTCAGGTCCTGTATCTCTCCTCTCTCCCCCCAGACTAAGTCAGGTCCTGTATCTCTCCTCTCCCCCCAGACTAAGTCAGGTCCTGTATCTCTCCCCCCAGACTAAGTCAGGTCCTGTATCTCTCCTCTCCCTCCCAGACTAAGTCAGGTCCTGTATCTCTCCTCTCCCCCCAGACTAAGTCAGGTCCTGTATCTCTCCTCTCCCCCCCAGACTAAGTCAGGTCCTGTATCTCTCTCTCTCCCCTCCCAGACTAAGTCAGGTCCTGTATCTCTCCTCTCCCCCCAGACTAAGTCAGGTCCTGTATCTCTCTCCCCCCAGACTAAGTCAGGTCCTGTATCTCTCCTCTCCCCCCAGACTAAGTCAGGTCCTGTATCTCTCCCTCTCCCTCCCAGACTAAGTCAGGTCCTGTATCTCTCCTCTCCCCCCAGACTAAGTCAGGTCCTGTATCTCTCCTCTCCCCCCAGACTAAGTCAGGTCCTGTATCTCTCCCTCTCCCCCCAGACTAAGTCAGGTCCTGTATCTCTCCCTCTCCCCCCAGACTAAGTCAGGTCCTGTATCTCTCCTCTCTCCCTCCCAGACTAAGTCAGGTCCTGTATCTCTCCCCTCCCAGACTAAGTCAGGTCCTGTATCTCTCCTCTCCCTCCCAGACTAAGTCAGGTCCTGTATCTCTCCTCTCCCCCCAGACTAAGTCAGGTCCTGTATCCCAGACTAAGTCAGGTCCCTCTCCTCTCCCTCCCAGACTAAGTCAGGTCCTGTATCTCTCCTCTCCCCCCAGACTAAGTCAGGTCCTGTATCTCTCCTCTCCTCCCCCCAGACTAAGTCAGGTCCTGTATCTCTCTCTCCCTCCCAGACTAAGTCAGGTCCTGTATCTCTCCTGTATCTCTCCCTCCCAGACTAAGTCAGGTCCTGTATCTCTCCTCTCCCTCCCAGACTAAGTCAGGTCCTGTATCTCTCCTCTCCCTCCCAGACTAAGTCAGGTCCTGTATCTCTCCTCTCTCCCTCCCAGACTAAGTCAGGTCCTGTATCTCTCCTCTCCCCTCCCAGACTAAGTCAGGTCCTGTATCTCTCCTCTCCCCTCCCAGACTAAGTCAGGTCCTGTATCTCTCTCTCCTCCCCCCAGACTAAGTCAGGTCCTGTATCTCTCTCACCCCAGACTAAGTCAGGTCCTGTATCTCTCTCCCCCCCAGACTAAGTCAGGTCCTGTATCTCTCCTCTCCCCTCCCAGACTAAGTCAGGTCCTGTATCTCTCTCCCTCCCAGACTAAGTCAGGTCCTGTATCTCTCCTCTCCCCTCCCAGACTAAGTCAGGTCCTGTATCTCCTCTCTCCCCTCCCAGACTAAGTCAGGTCCTGTATCTCCTCTCCCCCCAGACTAAGTCAGGTCCTGTATCTCTCCTCTCCCTCCCAGACTAAGTCAGGTCCTGTATCTCTCCTCTCCCTCCCAGACTAAGTCAGGTCCTGTATCTCTCCTCTCCCCCCAGACTAAGTCAGGTCCTGTATCTCTCCTCTCTCCCCCCAGACTAAGTCAGGTCCTGTATCTCTCCTCTCTCCCCCCAGACTAAGTCAGGTCCTGTATCTCTCCTCTCTCCCTCCCAGACTAAGTCAGGTCCTGTATCTCTCCCTCCCCCCAGACTAAGTCAGGTCCTGTATCTCTCCCTCTCCCCCCAGACTAAGTCAGGTCCTGTATCTCTCCTCTCCCTCCCAGACTAAGTCAGGTCCTGTATCTCTCTCCTCTCCCTCCCAGACTAAGTCAGGTCCTGTATCTCTCCTCTCTCCCTCCCAGACTAAGTCAGGTCCTGTATCTCTCCTCTCCCTCCCAGACTAAGTCAGGTCCTGTATCTCTCCTCTCCCTCCCAGACTAAGTCAGGTCCTGTATCTCTCCTCTCCCCCCCCAGACTAAGTCAGGTCCTGTATCTCTCCTCTCCCTCCCAGACTAAGTCAGGTCCTGTATCTCTCCCCCCCCCAGACTAAGTCAGGTCCTGTATCTCTCTCCCCCCAGACTAAGTCAGGTCCTGTATCTCTCTCCCTCCCAGACTAAGTCAGGTCCTGTATCTCTCCTCTCCCTCCCCTCCCAGACTAAGTCAGGTCCTGTATCTCTCTCCCTCCCAGACTAAGTCAGGTCCTGTATCTCTCCTCTCCCCTCCCAGACTAAGTCAGGTCCTGTATCTCTCCTCTCCCCTCCCAGACTAAGTCAGGTCCTGTATCTCTCCTCTCCCCCCAGACTAAGTCAGGTCCTGTATCTCTCCTCTCCCTCCCAGACTAAGTCAGGTCCTGTATCTCTCCTCTCCCTCCCAGACTAAGTCAGGTCCTGTATCTCTCCTCTCCCCCCAGACTAAGTCAGGTCCTGTATCTCTCCTCTCTCCCCCCAGACTAAGTCAGGTCCTGTATCTCTCCTCTCCCCCCAGACTAAGTCAGGTCCTGTATCTCTCCTCTCCCCTCCCAGACTAAGTCAGGTCCTGTATCTCTCCTCTCCCCCCAGACTAAGTCAGGTCCTGTATCTCTCCTCTCCCCCCAGACTAAGTCAGGTCCTGTATCTCTCCTCTCTCCCCTCCCAGACTAAGTCAGGTCCTGTATCTCTCCTCTCCCCCCAGACTAAGTCAGGTCCTGTATCTCTCTCTCCCCCCAGACTAAGTCAGGTCCTGTATCTCTCCTCTCCCCCCAGACTAAGTCAGGTCCTGTATCTCTCCTCTCCCTCCCAGACTAAGTCAGGTCCTGTATCTCTCCTCTCCCCCCCCAGACTAAGTCAGGTCCTGTATCTCTCCTCTCCCCCTCCCAGACTAAGTCAGGTCCTGTATCTCTCCTCTCCCCCAGACTAAGTCAGGTCCTGTATCTCTCCTCTCCCCCCCCAGACTAAGTCAGGTCCTGTATCTCTCCTCTCCTCTCCCAGACTAAGTCAGGTCCTGTATCTCTCCTCTCCCCCCAGACTAAGTCAGGTCCTGTATCTCTCCCCCCAGACTAAGTCTCCCCCCCCCAGACTAAGTCAGGTCCTCTCCCTCCCCCAGACTAAGTCAGGTCCTGTATCTCTCCTCTCCCCCCCCAGACTAAGTCAGGTCCTGTATCTCTCCTCTCCCTCCCAGACTAAGTCAGGTCCTGTATCTCTCCCCTCCCCCCAGACTAAGTCAGGTCCTGTATCTCTCCTCTCCCCTCCCAGACTAAGTCAGGTCCTGTATCTCTCCCTCCCCCAGACTAAGTCAGGTCCTGTATCTCTCCTCTCCCTCCCAGACTAAGTCAGGTCCTGTATCTCTCCTCTCCCCCCAGACTAAGTCAGGTCCTGTATCTCTCCTCTCCCTCCCAGACTAAGTCAGGTCCTGTATCTCTCCTCTCCCCCCCAGACTAAGTCAGGTCCTGTATCTCTCCTCTCTCCCCTCCCAGACTAAGTCAGGTCCTGTATCTCTCCTCTCCCTCCCAGACTAAGTCAGGTCCTGTATCTCTCCTCTCCCTCCCAGACTAAGTCAGGTCCTGTATCTCTCCTCTCTCCCCCCAGACTAAGTCAGGTCCTGTATCTCTCCTCTCCCCTCCCAGACTAAGTCAGGTCCTGTATCTCTCCTCTCCCCTCCCAGACTAAGTCAGGTCCTGTATCTCTCCTCTCCCCCCAGACTAAGTCAGGTCCTGTATCTCTCCTCTCCCCCCAGACTAAGTCAGGTCCTGTATCTCTCCTCTCTCCCCCCAGACTAAGTCAGGTCCTGTATCTCTCCTCTCCCCCCAGACTAAGTCAGGTCCTGTATCTCTCCCTCTCCCCCCAGACTAAGTCAGGTCCTGTATCTCTCTCCCTCCCAGACTAAGTCAGGTCCTGTATCTCTCTCCCCCCAGACTAAGTCAGGTCCTGTATCTCTCTCCCTCCCAGACTAAGTCAGGTCCTGTATCTCTCTCCCTCCCAGACTAAGTCAGTTCCTGTATCTCTCCTCTCTCCCCCAGACTAAGTCAGGTCCTGTATCTCTCCCTCCCAGACTAAGTCAGGTCCTGTATCTCTCCTCTCCCCCCAGACTAAGTCAGGTCCTGTATCTCTCCTCTCCCTCCCAGACTAAGTCAGGTCCTGTATCTCTCCTCTCCCTCCCAGACTAAGTCAGGTCCTGTATCTCTCCTCTCCCCCCAGACTAAGTCAGGTCCTGTATCTCTCCTCTCCCTCCCAGACTAAGTCAGGTCCTGTATCTCTCCTCTCTCCCCCCAGACTAAGTCAGGTCCTGTATCTCTCCTCTCCCTCCCAGACTAAGTCAGGTCCTGTATCTCTCCTCTCCCCCCAGACTAAGTCAGGTCCTGTATCTCTCCTCTCCCCCCAGACTAAGTCAGGTCCTGTATCTCTCCCCCACAGACTAAGTCAGGTCCTGTATCTCTCCTCTCTCCCCCCAGACTAAGTCAGGTCCTGTATCTCTCCTCTCTCCCCCCAGACTAAGTCAGGTCCTGTATCTCTCCTCTCCCCCCCAAACTAAGTCAGGTCCTGTATCTCTCCTCTCCCCTCCCAGACTAAGTCAGGTCCTGTATCTCTCCTCTCTCCCCCCAGACTAAGTCAGGTCCTGTATCTCTCCCCTCCCAGACTAAGTCAGGTCCTGTATCTCTCCCCTCCCAGACTAAGTCAGGTCCTGTATCTCTCTCTCTCCCTCCAGACTAAGTCAGGTCCTGTATCTCTCTCTCCCAGACTAAGTCAGGTCCTGTATCTCTCCCCTCCCCCCAGACTAAGTCAGGTCCTGTATCTCTCCCCCCAGACTAAGTCAGGTCCTGTATCTCTCCTCTCCCTCCCAGACTAAGTCAGGTCCTGTATCTCCCCCCCCAGACTAAGTCAGGTCCTGTATCTCTCCTCTCTCCCTCCCAGACTAAGTCAGGTCCTGTATCTCTCCTCTCTCCCTCCCAGACTAAGTCAGGTCCTGTATCTCTCTCCCCTCCCAGACTAAGTCAGGTCCTGTATCTCTCCCCCCCAGACTAAGTCAGGTCCTGTATCTCTCTCCCCCCCAGACTAAGTCAGGTCCTGTATCTCTCCTCTCCCCCCCAGACTAAGTCAGGTCCTGTATCTCTCCTCTCCCAGACTAAGTCAGGTCCTGTATCTCTCCTCTCCCCCCAGACTAAGTCAGGTCCTGTATCTCTCCTCTCCTCTCCCAGACTAAGTCAGGTCCTGTATCTCTCCTCTCCCCCCAGACTAAGTCAGGTCCTGTATCTCTCCTCTCCCCCCAGACTAAGTCAGGTCCTGTATCTCTCCTCTCCCTCCCAGACTAAGTCAGGTCCTGTATCTCTCCTCTCTCCCTCCCAGACTAAGTCAGGTCCTGTCTCTCCTATCTCTCCTCTCTCCCCCCAGACTAAGTCAGGTCCTGTATCTCTCCCTCCCAGACTAAGTCAGGTCCTGTATCTCTCCTCTCCCCCCCAGACTAAGTCAGGTCCTGTATCTCTCCTCTCCCTCCCAGACTAAGTCAGGTCCTGTATCTCTCCTCTCTCCCCTCCCAGACTAAGTCAGGTCCTGTATCTCTCCTCTCTCCCTCCCAGACTAAGTCAGGTCCTGTATCTCTCCTCTCCCTCCCAGACTAAGTCAGGTCCTGTATCTCTCCTCTCCCTCCCAGACTAAGTCAGGTCCTGTATCTCTCCCCTCCAGACTAAGTCAGGTCCTGTATCTCTCTCCCTCCAGACTAAGTCAGGTCCTGTATCTCTCCTCTCCCTCCCAGACTAAGTCAGGTCCTGTATCTCTCCTCCAGACTAAGTCAGGTCCTGTATCTCTCCTCTCCCCCCAGACTAAGTCAGGTCCTGTATCTCTCCTCTCCCTCTCCCAGACTAAGTCAGGTCCTGTATTCTCCCCTCCAGACTAAGTCAGGTCCTGTATCTCTCTCCCCCCAGACTAAGTCAGGTCCTGTGTCTCTCCCCTCCCAGACTAAGTCAGGTCCTGTACTGGTGGTAGAAGGAGAGGACAACACCAGGACCAACCCCTGCTGTTATAACTGTTCTCTCAGGGGACATTTTGGATTTGTGAGTATCTGTCCGCTCAGTCCCCTATCCCTAGACAGTGCACTACCCATAGGGCCTCTGGTCAAAAGTAGTGCACTTTGTAGGGAATAGGGGGCCATTTAGGGGAAGTGATTAATCTACAATACTGTCTGAACTGGCCTGGATATTAACTGTGTGTTTGTGTGTGTGTGTGTGTGTGTGTGTGTGTGTGTGTGTGTGTGTGTGTGTGTGTCACCGTGTGTGTGTGTGTGTCACTGTGTGTGTGTGTGTCACTGTGTGTGTGTGTGTCACTGTGTGTGTGTGTCACTGTGTGTGTGTCACTGTGTGTGTGTCACTGTGTGTGTGTGTGTCACTGTGTGTGTGTGTGTGTGTCACTGTGTGTGTCACTGTGTGTGTGTGTGTGTGTGTGTGTCACTGTGTGTGTGTGTGTGTGTGTGTGTGTGTGTGTCACTGTGTGTGTGTGTGTGTGTCACTGTGTGTGGGTGTGTCTGTGTGTGTCACTGTGTGTGTGTGTGTCACTGTGTGTGTGTGTGTGTGTGTACGTGTGTCTGTGTCTGTCACTGTGTGTGTGTGTAGGACTGCTCAGTGAGGAGGATGTTTTGGGTGTTTCCCCCCCCAACTCTCCCTTCATCAACCAATATGACTCTCGCCTCTCGATCCACAACCGAGATTACCGAGCTCAGCTCAGAGTTCAAGGTACACACACACACACACACACACACACACACAGACAGAGATACACACACACACCTCAATAAACATACACACACACACATATAGTTTATATAGTTCCTGTTCCTTCATCAACCAATATGTCTCTCTCTCTCTCTCTCTCTCTCGCCTCCATCCATCCCTCTCCCTCTCTCCATCCCTCCCCTCTCTCTCTCCATCCCTCCCCCTCTCTCTCTCTCCATCTCTCTCTCTATCTCTCTCTCTCCATCCCTCCCCCTCTCTCCATCCCTCTCTCTCTCTCTCTCCATCCCTCCCCCTCTCTCTCTCTCTCCATCCCTCTCTCCATCCCTCTCTCTCTCTCATCCCTCCGTCTCTCTCTCTCTCCATCTCTCTCTCTCTCTCCATCCCTCTCTCTCTCTCCATCCCTCTCCATCCCTCCATCTCTCTCCATCCCTCTCTCTCCATCCCTCCATCTCTCTCTCTCTCCATCCCTCCATCTCTCTCTCCATCCCTCCATCTCTCTCTCCATCCCTCTCTCTCTCTCCATCCCTCCATCTCTCTCTCTCTCTCCATCCCTCTCTCTCTCCATCCCTCTCCATCCCTCCATCTCTCCATCCCTCTCTCTCCATCCCTCCATCTCTCTCTCTCTCCATCCCTCCATCCCTCTCTCTCCATCCCTCCATCCCTCTCTCATCCCTCTCCATCCCCCTCTCTCTCTCTCTCTCATCCCTCCGTCTCTCTCTCTCTCCATCTCTCTCTCTCTCTCCATCCCTCTCTCTCTCCATCCCTCTCTCTCTCTCTCCATCCCTCTCCATCCCTCCATCTCTCTCCATCCCTCTCTCTCCATCCCTCCATCTCTCTCTCTCTCTCCATCCCTCCATCCCTCTCTCTCCATCCCTCCATCCCTCTCTCCATCCCTCCATCCCTCTCTCCATCCCTCTCCATCCCTCTCTCTCTCTCTCTCTCTCATCCCTCCGTCTCTCTCTCTCCATCTCTTTCTCTCTCTCCATCCCCTCTCTCTCTCCATCCCTCTCCATCCCTCCATCTCTCTCCATCCCTCCATCCCTCTCCATCCCTCCCCCCTCTCTCTCCATCCCTCCATCTCTCTCTCCATCCCTCCCTCTCTCTCTCTCTCCATCCCTCCATCTCTCTCCATCCCTCCCCCTCTCTCTCCATCCCTCCATCTCTCTCTCCATCCCTCCATCTCTCTCTCTGTAGAGTTGAAGGATGCAGGCCTGTTTCCGTGTCAGGTCTCACCGGACGGTGACGCCAGAGACGATCCCCCGGACAAACGCCAGAGAACGGACTGTAACCCGAGCTACAGGCCGTACCAGAACTACCCCCCTAAACCCTACCATAGTGCTACTCCTACCCACACCAGGTTCAGCGCTGGCCGAGAGAAACCCTGGACTCCTAAACACAAACTAAAGGAGAGCAGAGAGGGGAAGCGCTTCACTCCTGGTACTATCTTCTCGTTGTATTAATGTAGACCGTAATGGGATTTTAGTCTGCTCTAGGATCTATTAGTCTGCTCTGGGATCTATTAGGCTGCTTTAAGGTCTGTTAGTCTGCTGTGGGATCTATTAGTCTGCTCTGGGATCTATTAGTCTGCTCTGGGATCTGTTAGTCTGCTCTAGGATCTGTTAGGCTGCTTTAAGGTCTGTTAGTCTGCTCTGGGATCTATTAGGCTGCTTTAAGGTCTGTTAGTCTGCTCTGGGATCTATTAGTCTGCTCTGGGATCTATTAGTCTGCTCTGGGATCTATTAGTCTGCTCTGGGATCTGTTAGTCTGCTCTGGGATCTATTAGTCTGCTCTGGGATCTATTAGGCTGCTTTAAGGTCTGTTAGTCTGCTGTGGGATCTATTAGTCTGCTCTAGGATCTATTAGTCTGCTCTGGGATCTATTAGGCTGCTTTAAGGTCTGTTAGTCTGCTCTGGGATCTATTAGGCTGCTTTAAGGTCTGTTAGTCTGCTCTGGGATCTATTAGTCTGCTCTGGGATCTATTAGTCTGCTCTGGGATCTATTAGTCTGCTCTGGGATCTGTTAGTCTGCTCTAGGGTCTGTTAGTCTGCTCTAGGGTCTGTTAGTCTGCTCTGGGATCTATTAGTCTGCTCTGGGGTCTGTTAGTCTGCTCTGGGGTCTGTTAGTCTGCTCTAGGGTCTGTTAGTCTGCTCTAGGGTCTGTTAGTCTGCTCTGGGATCTATTAGTCTGCTCTATGGTCTGTTAGTCTGCTCTAGGGTCTGTTAGTCTGCTCTAGGGTCTGTTAGTCTGCTCTAGGATCTGTTAGTCTGCTCTAGGATCTATTAGTCTGCTCTAGGGTCTGCTCTAGGGTCTGTTAGTCTGCTCTGGGATCTGTTAGTCCGCTCTAGGATCTGTTAGTCTGCTCTAGGGTCTGTTAGTCTGCTCTAGGGTCTGTTAGTCTGCTCTAGGGTCTGTTAGTCTGCTCTGGGATCTATTAGTCTGCTCTAGGGTCTGCTCTAGGGTCTGTTAGTCTGCTCTGGGATCTGTTAGTCCGCTCTAGGATCTGTTAGTCTGCTCTAGGGTCTGTTAGTCCGCTCTAGGATCTGTTAGTCTGCTCTAGGGTCTGTTAGTCTGCTCTAAGGTCTGTTAGTCTGCTCTAGGGTCTGTTAGTCTGCTCTAGGGTCTGTTAGTCTGCTCTAGGGTCTGTTAGTCTGCTCTAGGGTCTGTTTGTCTGCTTTAAGGTCTGTTAGTCTGCTCTGGGATCTATTAGTCTGCTCTGGGATCTATTAGTCTGCTCTAGGGTCTGTTAGTCTGCTTTAAGGTCTGTTAGTCTGCTCTGGGATCTATTAGTCTGCTCTGGGGTCTGTTAGTCTGCTCTAGTGTCTGTTAGTCTGCTTTAAGGTCTGTTAGTCTGCTCTGGGATCTGTTAGTCTGCTCTAGTGTCTGTTAGTCTGCTCTAGGGTCTGTTAGTCTGCTTTAAGGTCTGTTAGTCTGCTCTGGGATCTATTAGTCTGCTCTGGGATCTATTAGTCTGCTCTAGGGTCTGTTAGTCTGCTCTAGGATCTGTTAGTCTGCTTTAAGGTCTGTTAGTCTGCTCTGGGATCTATTAGTCTGCTCTAGGGTCTGTTAGTCTGCTTTAAGGTCTGTTAGTCTGCTTTAAGGTCTGTTAGTCTGCTCTGGGATCTATTAGTCTGCTCTGGGATCTATTAGTCTGCTCTAGGGTCTGTTAGTCTGCTCTGGGATCTGTTAGTCTGCTCTGGGATCTATTAGTCTGCTCTAGGGTCTGTTAGTCTGCTCTAGGGTCTGTTAGTCTGCTCTAGGGTCTGTTAGTCTGCTTTAAGGTCTGTTAGTCTGCTTTAAGGTCTGTTAGTCTGCTCTGGGATCTATTAGTCTGCTCTGGGGTCTGTTAGTCTGCTCTGGGATCTGTTAGTCTGCTCTGGGATCTGTTAGTCTGCTCTAGGATCTATTAGTCTGCTCTAGTGTCTGCTCTAGGGTCTGTTAGTCTGCTCTAGGGTCTGTTAGTCTGCTCTAGGGTCTGTTAGTCTGCTCTGGGATCTGTTAGTCTGCTCTAGTGTCTGCTCTAGGGTCTGTTAGTCTGCTCTAGGGTCTGTTAGTCTGCTCTGGGATCTGTTAGTCTGCTCTGGGATCTGTTAGTCTGCTCTAGGATCTATTAGTCTGCTCTAGTGTCTGCTCTAGGGTCTGTTAGTCTGCTCTGGGGTCTGTTAGTCTGCTCTAGGGTCTGTTAGTCTGCTCTAGGGTCTGTTAGTCTGCTCTAGGATCTATTAGTCTGTTCTAGGGTCTGTTAGTCTGCTCTAGGGTCTGTTAGTCTGCTCTAGTGTCTGCTCTAGGGTCTGTTAGTCTGCTCTAGGGTCTGTTAGTCTGCTCTAGGGTCTGTTAGTCTGCTCTGGGATCTGTTAGTCTGCTCTAGGATCTGTTAGTCTGCTCTAGGATCTATTAGTCTGTTCTAGGGTCTGTTAGTCTGCTCTAGGGTCTGTTAGTCTGCTCTAGTGTCTGCTCTAGGGTCTGTTAGTCTGCTCTAGGGTCTGTTAGTCTGCTCTAGGGTCTGTTAGTCTGCTCTGGGATCTATTAGTCTGCTCTAGGGTCTGTTAGTCTGCTCTAGTGTCTGCTCTAGGATCTGTTAGTCTGCTCTAGGGTCTGTTAGTCTGCTCTGGGATCTATTAGTCTGCTCTGGGATCTATTAGTCTGCTCTAGGGTCTGTTAGTCTGCTCTAGGGTCTGTTAGTCTGTTCTAGGGTCTGTTAGTCTGCTCTAGGATCTGTTAGTCTGCTCTGGGATCTGTTAGTCTGCTCTGGGATCTGTTAGTCTGCTCTGGGATCTGTTAGTCTGCTCTAGGGTCTGTTAGTCTGCTCTAGGGTCTGCTCTAGGATCTATTAGTCTGCTCTGGGATCTATTAGTCTGCTCTAGGGTCTGTTAGTCTGCTCTAGGATCTGTTAGTCTGCTCTGGGATCTGTTAGTCTGCTCTGGGGTCTGTTAGTCTGCTCTAGGGTCTGTTAGTCTGCTCTAGGATCTGTTAGTCTGCTCTAGGATCTGTTAGTCTGCTCTGGGGTCTGTTAGTCTGCTCTGGGGTCTGTTAGTCTGCTCTGGGATCTATTAGTCTGCTCTGGGATCTATTAGTCTGCTCTAGGGTCTGTTAGTCTGCTCTGGGATCTGTTAGTCTGCTCTGGGATCTGTTAGTCTGCTCTAGGATCTGTTAGTCTGCTCTAGGATCTGTTAGTCTGCTCTAGGGTCTGTTAGTCTGCTCTAGGGTCTGTTAGTCTGCTCTAGGGTCTGTTAGTCTGCTCTAGGGTCTGTTTGTCTGCTCTAGGGTCTGTTTGTCTGCTCTAGGGTCTGTTAGTCTGCTCTAGGGTCTGTTAGTCTGCTCTAGGGTCTGTTTGTCTGCTCTAGGGTCTGCTCTAGGGTCTGTTAGTCTGCTCTAGGGTCTGTTAGTCTGCTCTAGGGTCTGTTAGTCTGCTCTAGGGTCTGTTAGTCTGCTCTAGGGTCTGTTAGTCTGCTCTAGGGTCTGTTAGTCTGCTCTAGGGTCTGTTAGTCTGCTCTAGGGTCTGTTTGTCTGCTCTAGGGTCTGTTAGTCTGCTCTAGGGTCTGTTAGTCTGCTCTGGGGTCTGTTAGTCTGCTCTAGGGTCTGTTAGTCTGCTCTAGGGTCTGTTAGTCTGCTCTAGGGTCTGTTTGTCTGCTCTAGGGTCTGTTAGTCTGCTCTAGGGTCTGTTAGTCTGCTCTAGGGTCTGCTCTAGGGTCTGTTAGTCTGCTCTAGGGTCTGTTAGTCTGCTCTAGGGTCTGTTAGTCTGCTCTAGGGTCTGCTCTAGGGTCTGTTTGTCTGCTCTAGGGTCTGCTCTAGGGTCTGTTTGTCTGCTCTAGGGTCTGCTCTAGGGTCTGTTAGTCTGCTCTAGGGTCTGTTAGTTTGCTCTAGGGTCTGTTTGTCTGCTCTAGGGTCTGCTCTAGGGTCTGTTTATCTGCTCTAGGGTCTGTTTGTCTGCTCTAGGGTCTGCTCTAGGGTCTGTTAGTCTGCTCTAGGGTCTGTTAGTCTGCTCTAGGGTCTGTTTGTCTGCTCTAGGGTCTGCTCTAGGGTCTGTTAGTCTGCTCTAGGATCTATTAGTCTGCTCTAGGGTCTGTTAGTCTGCTCAACAGTCTGTTAGTCTGCTCTAGTGTCTGTTTGTCTGCTCTAGGGTCTGTTAGTCTGCTCTAGGGTCTGTTAGTCTGCTCTAGGGTCTGTTAGTCTGCTCTAGGGTCTGTTAGTCTGCTCTAGGGTCTGTTAGTCTGCTCTAGGATCTGTTAGTTTGCTCTAGGGTCTGTTAGTCTGCTCTAGGGTCTGTTAGTCTGCTCTAGGGTCTGTTAGTCTGCTCTAGGGTCTGTTAGTCTGCTCTAGGGTCTGTTAGTCTGCTCTAGGGTCTGTTAGTCTGCTCTGGGATCTGTTAGTCTGCTCTGGGATCTATTAGTCTGCTCTGGGATCTGTTAGTCTGCTCTAGTGTCTGCTCTAGGGTCTGTTAGTCTGCTCTAGGGTCTGTTAGTCTGCTCTAGGGTCTGTTAGTCTGCTCTAGGGTCTGTTAGTCTGCTCTAGGGTCTGCTCTAGGGTCTGTTAGTCTGCTCTAGGGTCTGCTCTAGGGTCTGTTAGTCTGCTCTAGGGTCTGTTAGTCTGCTCTAGGGTCTGTTAGTCTGCTCTAGGGTCTGTTTGTCTGCTCTAGGGTCTGCTCTAGGGTCTGTTAGTCTGCTCTAGGGTCTGTTAGTCTGCTCTAGGGTCTGTTAGTCTGCTCTAGGGTCTGTTAGTCTGCTCTAGGGTCTGCTCTAGGGTCTGTTTGTCTGCTCTAGGGTCTGCTCTAGGGTCTGTTTGTCTGCTCTAGGGTCTGTTAGTTTGCTCTAGGGTCTGTTAGTTTGCTCTAGGGTCTGTTTGTCTGCTCTAGGGTCTGCTCTAGGGTCTGTTTATCTGCTCTAGGGTCTGTTTGTCTGCTCTAGGGTCTGCTCTAGGGTCTGTTAGTCTGCTCTAGGGTCTGTTAGTCTGCTCTAGGGTCTGTTTGTCTGCTCTAGGGTCTGCTCTAGGGTCTGTTAGTCTGCTCTAGGATCTATTAGTCTGCTCTAGGGTCTGTTAGTCTGCTCAACAGTCTGTTAGTCTGCTCTAGTGTCTGTTTGTCTGCTCTAGGGTCTGTTTGTCTGTTCTAGGGTCTGTTAGTCTGCTCTAGGGTCTGTTAGTCTGCTCTAGGGTCTGTTAGTCTGCTCTAGGGTCTGTTAGTCTGCTCTAGGATCTGTTAGTTTGCTCTAGGGTCTGTTAGTCTGCTCTAGGGTCTGTTAGTCTGCTCTAGGGTCTGTTAGTCTGCTCTATGGTCTGTTAGTCTGCTCTAGGGTCTATTAGTCTGCTCTAGGGTCTGTTAGTCTGCTCTAGGGTCTGTTAGTCTGCTCTAGGGTCTATTAGTCTGCTCTAGGGTCTATTAGTCTGCTCTAGGATCTATTAGTCTGCTCTAGGATCTGTTAGTCTGCTCTAGGGTCTGTTAGTCTGCTCTAGGGTCTGTTAGTCTGCTCTGGGATCTATTAGTCTGCTCTAGGGTCTGCTCTAGGGTCTGTTAGTCTGCTCTAGGGTCTGCTCTAGGGTCTGTTAGTCTGCTCTAGGGTCTGTTAGTCTGCTCTAGGATCTGTTAGTCTGCTCTAGGGTCTGTTAGTCTGCTCTAGGGTCTGTTAGTCTGCTCTAGGGTCTGTTAGTCTGCTCTGGGATCTGTTAGTCTGCTCTAGGGTCTGTTAGTCTGCTCTGGGATCTATTAGTCTGCTCTAGGGTCTGCTCTAGGGTCTGTTAGTCTGCTCTAGGGTCTGCTCTAGGGTCTGTTAGTCTGCTCTAGTGTCTGTTAGTCTGCTCTAGTGTCTGTTAGTCTGCTCTAGGGTCTGTTAGTCTGCTCTAGGGTCTGTTAGTCTGCTCTAGGGTCTGTTAGTCTGCTCTAGTGTCTGTTAGTCTGCTCTAGGGTCTGTTAGTCTGCTCTAGTGTCTGTTAGTCTGCTCTAGGGTCTGCTCTAGGGTCTGTTTGTCTGCTCTAGGGTCTGTTAGTCTGCTCTAGGGTCTGTTAGTCTGCTCTAGGGTCTGTTAGTCTGCTCTGGGATCTGTTAGTCTGCTCTAGGGTCTGTTAGTCTGCTCTGGGATCTATTAGTCTGCTCTAGGGTCTGCTCTAGGGTCTGTTAGTCTGCTCTAGGGTCTGCTCTAGGGTCTGATAGTCTGCTCTAGTGTCTGTTAGTCTGCTCTAGGGTCTGTTAGTCTGCTCTAGGGTCTGTTAGTCTGCTCTAGGGTCTATTAGTCTGCTCTAGGGTCTGTTAGTCTGCTCTAGGATCTATTAGTCTGCTCTAGGATCTATTAGTCTGCTCTAGGATCTGTTAGTCTGCTCTAGGGTCTGTTAGTCTGCTCTAGGGTCTGTTAGTCTGCTCTAGGGTCTGTTAGTCTGCTCTAGGGTCTGCTCTAGGGTCTGTTAGTCTGCTCTAGGGTCTGCTCTAGGGTCTGTTAGTCTGCTCTAGGGTCTGCTCTAGGGTCTGTTAGTCTGCTCTAGGGTCTGTTAGTCTGCTCTAGGATCTGTTAGTCTGCTCTAGGGTCTGTTAGTCTGCTCTAGGGTCTGTTAGTCTGCTCTAGGGTCTGTTAGTCTGCTCTGGGATCTGTTAGTCTGCTCTAGGGTCTGTTAGTCTGCTCTGGGATCTATAAGTCTGCTCTAGGGTCTGCTCTAGGGTCTGTTAGTCTGCTCTAGGGTCTGCTCTAGGGTCTGATAGTCTGCTCTAGTGTCTGTTAGTCTGCTCTAGTGTCTGTTAGTCTGCTCTAGGGTCTGTTAGTCTGCTCTAGGGTCTGTTAGTCTGCTCTAGGGTCTGTTAGTCTGCTCTAGGTAGTCTGCTCTAGGGTCTGTTAGTCTGCTCTAGGGTCTGTTAGTCTGCTCTAGGGTCTGTTAGTCTGCTCTAGGGTCTGCTCTAGGGTCTGTTAGTCTGCTCTAGGGTCTGTTAGTCTGCTCTAGGGTCTGTTAGTCTGCTCTAGGGTCTGTTAGTCTGCTCTAGGGTCTGTTAGTCTGCTCTAGGGTCTGTTAGTCTGCTCTAGTGTCTGTTAGTCTGCTCTAGGGTCTGTTAGTCTGCTCTAGGGTCTGTTAGTCTGCTCTGGGATCTGTTAGTCTGCTCTAGGGTCTGTTAGTCTGCTCTGGGATCTATTAGTCTGCTCTAGGGTCTGCTCTAGGGTCTGCTCTAGGGTCTGCTCTAGGGTCTGTTAGTCTGCTCTAGGATCTGTTAGTCTGCTCTAGGGTCTGTTAGTCTGCTCTAGGGTCTGTTAGTCTGCTCTAGGGTCTGTTAGTCTGCTCTGGGATCTGTTAGTCTGCTCTAGGGTCTGTTAGACTGCTCTGGGATCTATTAGTCTGCTCTAGGGTCTGCTCTAGGGTCTGTTAGTCTGCTCTAGGGTCTGCTCTAGGGTCTGATAGTCTGCTCTAGTGTCTGTTAGTCTGCTCTAGTGTCTGTTAGTCTGCTCTAGGGTCTGTTAGTCTGCTCTAGGGTCTGTTAGTCTGCTCTAGGGTCTGTTAGTCTGCTCTAGGGTCTGTTAGTCTGCTCTAGTGTCTGTTAGTCTGCTCTAGGGTCTGTTAGTCTGCTCTAGGGTCTGTTAGTCTGCTCTAGTGTCTGTTAGTCTGCTCTAGGGTCTGCTCTAGGGTCTGTTTGTCTGCTCTAGGGTCTGTTAGTCTGCTCTAGGGTCTGTTAGTCTGCTCTAGGGTCTGTTAGTCTGCTCTAGTGTCTGTTAGTCTGCTCTAGGGTCTGTTAGTCTGCTCTAGGGTCTGTTAGTCTGCTCTAGTGTCTGTTAGTCTGCTCTAGGGTCTGCTCTAGGGTCTGTTTGTCTGCTCTAGGGTCTGTTAGTCTGCTCTAGGGTCTGTTTGTCTGCTCTAGGGTCTGTTAGTCTGCTCTAGGGTCTGTTAGTCTGCTCTAGGGTCTGCTCTAGGGTCTGTTAGTCTGCTCTAGGGTCTGCTCTAGGGTCTGTTTGTCTGCTCTAGGGTCTGTTTGTCTGCTCTAGGGTCTGTTAGTCTGCTCTAGGGTCTGTTAGTCTGCTCTAGGGTCTGCTCTAGGGTCTGTTAGTCTGCTCTGGGATCTATTAGTCTGCTCTAGGGTCTGTTAGTCTGCTCTAGGGTCTGTTAGTCTGCTCTAGGGTCTGTTAGTCTGCTCTAGGGTCTGTTAGTCTGCTCTGGGATCTATTAGTCTGCTCTAGGGTCTGTTAGTCTGCTCTAGGGTCTGTTAGTCTGCTCTAGTGTCTGTTAGTCTGCTCTAGGGTCTGTTAGTCTGCTCTGGGATCTATTGGTCTGCTCTAGGGTCTGTTAGTCTGCTCTAGGATCTGTTAGTCTGCTCTAGGGTCTGTTTGATTTGCTATCGGCTGCTGTAATCAGACCTCTCCTTCCCCCTCCCCCCCACCTCTCCTCCCCACCTTTCCTTCCCTCCTCCCCACCTCTCCTTCCCACCTCTCCTTCCTCTCCTCCCCACCTCTCCTTCCCACCTCTCCTTCCCTCCTCCCCACCTCTCCTTCCCACTTCTCCTTCCCTCCTCCCCACCTCTCCTTCCCTCCTCCCCACCTCTCCCTAACCCACAGCTTCAGCCACGCCCAAATCCAACATGGCTGACAGGAACCAGCCGGGGAGTCAGGAAAGGCAGAAGAAGAAACAACGGAAAATGGCCAAAAACAAAATGGCCGCCGCCGCAGACGAGTCTCTTGACTTCCCCCGAGGACAAGGCCCCTCCACCAAGAGGAAGAAGAAGGGGCCCAAGGGCCCACCCCCCTCGGCCGGAACCCCTCCTACCTTCCATCCCAAGGGCCCCGCCTCCCACACCCCCGACCGTCTGTTTGGGGCGGCGAAGAAGAAGAAGAAGAAGAAGAGAGAGAACGGGAGAGACAGGAAGGCTGCTAAGGAGGAGAAGTTGTTCCCACGGACGAAAACCTTTTCCTCATCAAACAGAGGATACCTAGGAGATAACATGGGGGGGTAGTTCCTCATTAGAGGATACCTAGGAGATAACATGGGGGGGGGTTGTTCCTCATCAGAGGATACCTAGGAGATAACATGGGGGGGGGTTGTTCCTCAGCAGAGGATACCTAGGAGATAACATGGGGGGGGGTTGTTCCTCATCAGAGGATACCTAGGAGATAACATGCGGGGGGGGGGGGGGGGTTGTTCCTCAGCAGAGGATACCTAGGAGATAACATGGGGGTTGTTCCTCAGCAGAGGATACCTAGGAGATAATATGGGGGGGGTAGTTCCTCATCAGAGGATACCTAGGAGATAACATGGGGGGGGGTTGTTCCTCATCAGAGGATACCTAGGAGATAACATGGGGGGGGGGGGTTGTTCCTCATCAGAGGATACCTAGGAGATAACATGGGGGGGGTTGTTCCTCATCAGAGGATACCTAGGAGATAACATGGGGGGGGGGTTGTTCCTCATCAGAGGATACCTAGGAGATGACATGGGGGGGGGGGTTGTTCCTCATCAGAGGATACCTAGGAGATAACATGGGGGGGTAGTTCCTCATCAGAGGATACCTAGGAGATAACATGGGGGTTGTTCCTCATCAGAGGATACCGAGGAGATAACATGGGGTGGTTGTTCCTCAGCAGAGGATACCTAGGAGATAACATGGGGGGGGGGGTTGTTCCTCATCAGAGGATACCTAGGAGATAACATGGGGGGGTTGTTCCTCATCAGAGGATACCTAGGAGATAACATGGGGGTTGTTCCTCATCAGAGGATACCGAGGAGATAACATGGGGGTTGTTCCTCAGCAGAGGATACCTAGGAGATAACATGGGGGGGGGGGTTGTTCCTCATCAGAGGATACCTAGGAGATAACATGGGGGGGTTGTTCCTCAGCAGAGGATACCTAGGAGATAACATGGGGGGGGTTGTTCCTCAGCAGAGGATACCGAGGAGATAACATGGGGGGGTTGTTCCTCAGCAGAGGATACCTAGGAGATAACATGGGGGGGTTGTTCCTCAGCAGAGGATACCGAGGAGATAACATGGGGGGGTTGTTCCTCAGCAGAGGATACCGAGGAGATAACATGGGGGGTTGTTCCTCAGCAGAGGATACCTAGGAGATAACATGAGGGGGGGTAGAGTGCATATGTCATAAATTTTGGCACAGCTTTCATGTACAGTACAAATGTGTGTGTGTGTGTGTGTGTGTGTGTGTGTGTGTGTGTGTGTGTTGGGGGAGGGCAACTCTTTGAAGGATTCATTCTGTTTTATTAAAGGAGAGGTTTCAGAGACCTGTTATCACCGTTCTACATCCTGTCAATCTATTAAAGGAGAGGTTTCAGAGACCTGTTATCACCGTTCTACATCCTGTCAATCTATTAAAGGAGAGGTTTCTGAGACCTGTTATCACCGTTCTACATCCTGTTAATCTATTAAAGGAGAGGTTTCAGAGACCTGTTATCACCGTTCTACATCCTGTCAATCTATTAAAGGAGAGGTTTCAGAGACCTGTTATCACCGTTCTACATCCTGTCAATCTATTAAAGGAGAGGTTTCAGAGACCTGTTATCACCGTTCTACATCCTGTTAATCTATTAAAGGAGAGGTTTCAGAGACCTGTTATCACCGTTCTACATCCTGTTAATCTATTAAAGGAGAGGTTTCTGTCAATCTATTAAAGGAGAGGTTTCTGTCAATCTATTAAAGGAGAGGTTTCAGAGACCTGTTATCACCGTTCTACATCCTGTTAATCTATTAAAGGAGAGGTTTCAGAGACCTGTTATCACCGTTCTACATCCTGTCAATCTATTAAAGGAGAGGTTTCAGAGACCTGTTATCACCGTTCTACATCCTGTCAATCTATTAAAGGAGAGGTTTCAGAGACCTGTTATCACCGTTCTACATCCTGTTAATCTATTAAAGGAGAGGTTTCAGAGACCTGTTATCACCGTTCTACATCCTGTCAATCTATTAAAGGAGAGGTTTCAGAGACCTGTTATCACCGTTCTACATCCTGTCAATCTATTAAAGGAGAGGTTTCTGAGACCTGTTATCACCGTTCTACATCCTGTTAATCTATTAAAGGAGAGGTTTCAGAGACCTGTTATCACCGTTCTACATCCTGTTAATCTATTAAAGGAGAGGTTTGAGACCTGTTATCACCGTTCTACATCCTGTTAATCTATTAAAGGAGAGGTTTCAGAGACCTGTTATCACCGTTCTACATCCTGTCAATCTATTAAAGGAGAGGTTTCTGTCAATCTATTAAAGGAGAGGTTTCAGAGACCTGTTATCACCGTTCTACATCCTGTCAATCTATTAAAGGAGAGGTTTCAGAGACCTGTTATCACCGTTCTACATCCTGTCAATCTATTAAAGGAGAGGTTTCAGAGACCTGTTATCACCGTTCTACATCCTGTTAATCTATTAAAGGAGAGGTTTCAGAGACCTGTTATCACCGTTCTACATCCTGTCAATCTATTAAAGGAGAGGTTTCAGAGACCTGTTATCACCGTTCTACATCCTGTCAATCTATTAAAGGAGAGGTTTCTGTCAATCTATTAAAGGAGAGGTTTCTGTCAATCTATTAAAGGAGAGGTTTCTGTTAATCTATTAAAGGAGAGGTTTCTGTCAATCTATTAAAGGAGAGGTTTCAGAGACCTGTTATCACCGTTCTACATCCTGTCAATCTATTAAAGGAGAGGTTTCAGAGACCTGTTATCACCGTTCTACATCCTGTTAATCTATTAAAGGAGAGGTTTCTGTCAATCTATTAAAGGAGAGGTTTCAGAGACCTGTTATCACCGTTCTAGATACTACATCCTGTCAATCTATTAAAGGAGAGGTTTCAGAGACCTGTTATCACCGTTCTACATCCTGTCAATCTATTAAAGGAGAGGTTTCAGAGACCTGTTAAACCGTTCTACATCCTGTCAATCTATTAAAGGAGAGGTTTCTGTCAATCTATTAAAGGAGAGGTTTCAGAGACCTGTTATCACCGTTCTAGATACTACATCCTGTCAATCTATTAAAGGAGAGGTTTCAGAGACCTGTTATCACCGTTCTACATCCTGTTAATCTATTAAAGGAGAGGTTTCAGAGACCTGTTATCACCGTTCTACATCCTGTCAATCTATTAAAGGAGAGGTTTCAGAGACCTGTTATCACCGTTCTAGATACTACATCCTGTCAATCTATTAAAGGAGAGGTTTCTGTCAATCTATTAAAGGAGAGGTTTCTGTCAATCTATTAAAGGAGAGGTTTCTGTTAATCTATTAAAGGAGAGGTTTCTGTCAATCTATTAAAGGAGAGGTTTCAGAGACCTGTTATCACCGTTCTACATCCTGTTAATCTATTAAAGGAGAGGTTTCTGTCAATCTATTAAAGGAGAGGTTTCAGAGACCTGTTATCACCGTTCTAGATACTACATCCTGTCAATCTATTAAAGGAGAGGTTTCAGAGACCTGTTATCACCGTTCTACATCCTGTTAATCTATTAAAGGAGAGGTTTCAGAGACCTGTTATCACCGTTCTACATCCTGTCAATCTATTAAAGGAGAGGTTTCAGAGACCTGTTATCACCGTTCTACATCCTGTCAATCTATTAAAGGAGAGGTTTCAGAGACCTGTTATCACCGTTCTACATCCTGTTAATCTATTAAAGGAGAGGTTTCAGAGACCTGTTATCACCGTTCTACATCCTGTTAATCTATTAAAGGAGAGGTTTGAGACCTGTTATCACCGTTCTACATCCTGTTAATCTATTAAAGGAGAGGTTTCAGAGACCTGTTATCACCGTTCTACATCCTGTCAATCTATTAAAGGAGAGGTTTCTGTCAATCTATTAAAGGAGAGGTTTCTGTCAATCTATTAAAGGAGAGGTTTCTGTCAATCTATTAAAGGAGAGGTTTCTGTCAATCTATTAAAGGAGAGATTTCAGAGACCTGTTATCACCGTTCTACATCCTGTTAATCTATTAAAGGAGAGGTTTCTGTCAATCTATTAAAGGAGAGGTTTCAGAGACCTGTTATCACCGTTCTACATCCTGTTAATCTATTAAAGGAGAGGTTTCTGTCAATCTATTAAAGGAGAGGTTTCTGAGACCTGTTATCACCATTCTACATCCTGTTAATCTATTAAAGGAGAGGTTTCTGTCAATCTATTAAAGGAGAGGTTTCTGAGACCTGTTATCACCGTTCTACATCCTGTTAATCTATTAAAGGAGAGGTTTCTGTCAATCTATTAAAGGAGAGGTTTCTGTCAATATATTAAAGGAGAGGTTTCTGTCAATATATTAAAGGAGAGGTTTCTGTCAATATATTAAAGGAGAGGTTTCTGTCAATCTATTAAAGGAGAGGTTTCAGAGACCTGTTAAACCGTTCTACATCCTGTTAATCTATTAACGGCGAGGTTTCTGTCAATCTATTAAAGGAGAGGTTTCTGTCAATCTATTAAAGGAGAGGTTTCAGAGACCTGTTATCACCGTTCTACATCCTGTCAATCTATTAAAGGAGAGGTTTCTGAGACCTGTTATCACCGTTCTACATCCTGTCAATCTATTAAAGGAGAGGTTTCTGTCAATATATTGATCCATTCATTCATTGATTAAAAGTCTGAAGAGATAAATATACGTTGACGTCACCAGAAAGAGGTTCGTGATGATGATGTTTTGAGAAACCAGTTCCCCTTCTACAGTAGTTACTGTTGAAGCCAGTTCCCCTTCTACAGTAGTTACAGTTGAAGCCAGTTCCCCTTCTACAGTAGTTACAGTTGAAGCCAGTTCCCCTTCTACAGTAGTTACAGTTGAAGCCAGTTCCCCTTCTACAGTATTTACAGTTGAAGCCAGTTCCCCTTCTACAGTAGTTAAAGTTGAAGCCATTTCCCCTTCTACAGTAGTTACAGTTGAAGCCAGTTCCCCTTCTACAGTAGTTACAGTTGAAGCCAGTTCCCCTTCTACAGTAGTTACAGTTGAAGCCAGTTCCCCTTCTACAGTAGTTACAGTTGAAGCCAGTTCCCCTTCTACAGTAGTTACAGTTGAAGCCAGTTCCCCTTCTACAGTAGTTACAGTTGAAGCCAGTTCCCCTTCTACAGTAGTTACAGTTGAAGCCAGTTTCCCTTCTACAGTATTTACAGTTGAAGCCGGTTCCCCTTCTACAGTAGTTACAGTTGAAGCCATTTCCCCTTCTACAGTAGTTACAGTTGAAGCCAGTTCCCCTTCTACAGTAGTTACAGTTGAAGCCAGTTCCCCTTCTACAGTAGTTACAGTTGAAGCCGGTTCCCCTTCTACAGTAGTTACAGTTGAAGCCGGTTCCCCTTCTACAGTAGTTACAGTTGAAGCCGGTTCCCTTCTACAGTAGTTACAGTTGAAGCCAGTTCCCCTTCTACAGTAGTTACAGTTGAAGCCAGTTCCCCTTCTACAGTAGTTTCAGTTGAAGCGGTTCCCCTTCTACAGTAGTTACAGTTGAAGCCGGTTCCCCTTCTACAGTAGTTACAGTTGAAGCCAGTTCCCCTTCTACAGTAGTTACAGTTGAAGCCAGTTCCCCTTCTACAGTAGTTACAGTTGAAGCCAGTTCCCCTTCTACAGTAGTTACAGTTGAAGCCATTTCCCCTTCTACAGTAGTTACAGTTGAAGCCAGTTCCCCTTCTACAGTAGTTACAGTTGAAGCCAGTTCCCCTTCTACAGTAGTTACAGTTGAAGCCAGTTCCCCTTCTACTGTATTTACAGTTGAAGCCAGTTCCCCTTCTACAGTAGTTACAGTTGAAGCCAGTTCCCCTTCTACAGTAGTTACAGTTGAAGCCAGTTCCCCTTCTACGGTAGTTACAGTTGAAGCCATTTCCCCTTCTACGGTAGTTACAGTTGAAGCCAGTTCCCCTTCTACGGTAGTTACAGTTGAAGCCAGTTCCCCTTCTACAGTAGTTACAGTTGAAGTCAGAAGTTTACATACACCTTCGCCAAAAACTCAGTTTTTTTCCATAATTCCTGACATTTAATCCAAGTAAAAATTCCCTGTTTTAGGTCAGTTTGGATCACCACTTTATTTGAAGAATGTGGAATGTCAGAATAATAGTAGAGAGAATGATTTATTTCAGCTTTTATTTCTTTCATCACATTCCCAGCACCCAACATAACTGACCATCCAGACCCTCCTAGAAGGTACAACATACCACAGCACCCACTATACTGACCCTCCTAGAAGGTACAACATACCACAGCCCCCACTATACTGACCCTCCTAGAAGCTACAACATACCACAGCACCCACTATACTGACCCTCCTAGAAGGTACAACATACCACAGCACCCACTATACTGACCCTCCTAGAAGGTACAACATACCACAGTACCCACTATACTGACCCTCCTAGAAGGTACAACATACCACAGCACCCACTATACTGACCCTCCTAGAAGGTACAACATACCACAGCACTCACTATACTGACCAGCCACTATACTGACCCTCCTAGAAGGTACAGCATATCACAGCACCCACTATACTGACCAGCCACTATACTGACCCTCCTAGAAGGTACAACATACCACAGCACCCACTATACTGAACCTCATAGAAGGTACAACATACCACAGTACAAGGTTCTGACAGATGGTTGTGGCAAGAACACAGCCAAGACACACCCACATCAAACCACGCCCCCAAGACAACTGAACTTTGACCTCTGTCGTGTTCGCCAGCGTTTCTTGGGGAGCGTGACCAAAAAACGGGTTTCCACTAGTTACCACAGCCACAAAGTAAGAATTGGATTTATCGTACAAATTCATGAAAACGTTGCTTTTTGGTCTTAATTTAAGGTTAGGCATAAGGTTAGTAGTGTGGTTAAGATTAACAAGAACCTAAAAGACAAAACAAAAAAAAACGACTTAATTATGACAGAATATAGAGAATGAGACAATGACACTTATTTCAGAAAATAATTCGTTATAATATTGGACCTTAGACAAGCGTTTCTTATTATTTAGCTATTTCAGAGACTCGATTAAAAAAACAAAGTCTATTTAAAAAAAACACTTTAAAGCGGAGAGGTTGACGTTACTATGTCTCTCCATACGACAGGGAAAAAACGTGTGACGCAAGTGCAAGCCCCGTCCAGTCCATTGACCAATTAGAGTTCGTTTTCATCAACTGTCTCCGCCTCTCGTTTTTGTCCGTTTACACTGAACACGGAAGTGAACCTGGGAACTCACATTTCTTTTTTTTTTAATCGAGATATTTTTTATTTATTAATGTGTAAGTACAACTCGACAGTCATAAAAATATAAGTTTTGGTGCTGAAAAGGAACAATATGGACAATGTATTATCCTCGACTGGTGACAGTAAATTGGACCAAGCCATTAATCAGTGGCTGCAGTTTGACAAGGTAAGTTGTTAAGAAGGGGGGTATAAAACATTATAGCTCGTTTACTTAACAACAACTCAAACGTTTCTTAACTTCCTGTTTTTTTTTGGCCCAAGTCACAAGTCCCCTAACTAACTTTAATTGTTACAGTACACAGCTAAAGCATAATAATTCGGAGTGGATACAGTAGACCAAACGTTATCATGTCTACTAAAGCATGATGCACTCACTACTGTAGGTCTCTGAATAACACCGTCTGCTAAACGACTCAAATGTATTTGAACAATGTTTTGGGATTTCTGTTGTCAGCCAGCAAACTAAACAGTTAACCATGGTTTTTCTAGCTATGTACATCATCCCTCCCCCATTCCCACTTAAGATACAGTCAAGTTATTTATTTATGAAACAATACCCGGCTAACGTCAGTAGTTTGAATACAAAGTAGGACATTTCTAGGGAGGACTAGCTAGGTGACCATGATTTAAAGACGGGTGTTTACAACTTTTCAAGAACAGGATGTATCAACTATTGTCAGCGACATTGTATTGAGCGACATGTTTTGCAGAGATGGACTCTTAATGACTCATTAGCCATGTACTTGCCGACGCCCGTTTTATTGGGCTACATCCAGTAGTATAGCTGGAGCAACTGGCCCCCAATTACGAGGAGCTACCGTAGCTCGCTGGGCATTGTACTCAACGTCCATCCGCCGAGGGGCCTTCATGTGTTTTAAAGGGAAACGGGACGCCACCAATCAGGCAGAGATGGGAGAAGTACACGTGATTTAAATGATCCTCTTAACATAACGTTCTAATAAGTCTCAGGCATGTGGCTGGGGATGAGATGGGGTGGACAGGGGTGGGTTACAGTACTATCATGCTTTTGCCTCACATGGTTTCACTTCCCCTCTTCCCCTGCCTCATCCCTCTCCCCTCCCTCACCCCTCTTCTCCTCCCCCCCCTCACCCCTCTTCCCCTCCCTCACCCCTCTTCCCCTCCCTCACCCCTCTTCTCCTCCCTCCCTCCCCCCCCTCATCCCTCTTCCCATCCCTCTTCCCCTCCCTCATCCCTCTTCCCCTCCCGCACATTTCCCCTCCCTCATCCCTCTCCCCTCCCTCACCCCTCTTCTCATCCCTCTCCCTCCCTCACCCCTCTTTCTCCTCCCTCCCTCACCCCTCTTCCCCTCCCTCACCCCTCTTCCCCTCCCTCACCCCTCATCCCCTCCCTCACCCTCTTCCCCTCCCTCATCCCTCTCCCCTCCCTCACCCCTCTTCTCATCCCTCTCCCTCACCCCTCTTCCCCTCCCTCACCCCTCTTCCCCTCCCTCACCCCCTCATCCCCTCCCTCACCCTCTTCCCCTCCCTCTCCCCTCTTCCCCTCCCTCACCCCCTCTCCCTCTTCCCCTCCCTCACCCCTCTCCTCTCTTCTCCTCCCTCACCCCTCTTGTTATCAGTAAAAAAAATAGAAAAAAACACCAATAAGCCAAAATCAACTGGTGTGACCCCGGGCAATAGGGCAACCCTTAACTTCCTCTCCCTCAACTTTCAAAGAGGGGGCTCTAGAGGATCTGCAGAGATGATCCTGTAGCCTTCCTCTCCCTCCTGTAGAACCCCCAGACAGTGGCGTTGGTGCAGGGCCTGGTGAAGGAGGGGGCGGTCGGGGAGCTGCGGAGGTGTTTTGGCTCCAGGATGGAGTTTGGGACGGCTGGCCTCAGAGCTGCCATGGGACCAGGGATCTCCTGTATGAACGACCTCACCATCATACAGACCACACAGGTATGACCTACGACTTCACCATCATACGGACCACACAGGTATGACCTACGACCTCACCATCATACGGACCACACAGGTATGACCTACGACCTCACCATCATACGGACCACACAGGTATGACCTACGACCTCACCATCATACGGACCACACAGGTATGACCTACGACCTCACCATCATACAGACCACACAGGTATGACCTACGACCTCACCATCATACAGACCACACAGGTATGACCTACGACCTCACCATCATACGGACCACACAGGTATGACCTACGACCTCACCATCATACGGACCACACAGGTATGACCTACGACCTCACCA
>NW_027011606.1:82500-137500 GCF_036934945.1 Oncorhynchus masou masou | reverse complement strand
TCCCTGTCTCTCTCTCTCTCCCCCTCCCTGTCTCTCTCTCACTCCCCCTCCCTGTCTCTCTCTCTCTCTCCCCCTCCCTGTCCCTCTCTCTCTCCCCTCCCTGTCTCTCTCTCTCTCCCTGTCTCTCTCTCTCCCCCCCTCCCTGTCTCTCTCTCTCTCCCCTCTCCCTGTCTCTCTCTCTCCCTGTCTCTCTCTCTCTCCCCCCTCCCTGTCTCTCTCTCTCTCTCCCCCTCCCTGTCTCTCTCTCTCCCCTCCCTGTCTCTCTCTCTCTCCCCCCTCCCTGTCTCTCTCTCTCTCCCCCCTCCCTGTCTCTCTCTCTCCCCCTCCCTGTCTCTCTCTCTCTCCCCCCTCCCTGTCTCTCTCTCTCTCCCCCTCCCTGTCTCTCTCTCTCCCCCTCCCTGTCTCTCTCTCTCTCCCCCTCCCTGTCTCTCTCTCTCTCTCTCCCTGTCACTCTCTCTCTCCCCGTCCCTGTCTCTCTCTCTCTCTCCCCCTCCCTGTCTCTCTCTCTCTCTCTCCCTGTCTCTCTCTCTCTCTCCCTGTCACTCTCTCTCCCCATCCCTGTCTCTCTCTCTCTCCCCCTCCCTGTCACTCTCTCTCTCCCCATCCCTGTCTCTCTCTCCCCCCTCCCTGTCTCTCTCTCTCTCCCCCCTCCCTGTCTCTCTCTCTCTCTCTCTCCCTGTCACTCTCTCTCCCCATCCCTGTCTCTCTCTCTCTCCCCCTCCCTGTCACTCTCTCTCCCCATCCCTGTCTCTCTCTCCCCCCTCCCTGTCTCTCTCCCCCTCCCTGTCTCTCTCTCCCTCCCTGTCTCTCTCCCCCTCCCTGTCTCTCTCCCTGTCTCCCTCTCTCAGGTGTATTGGGAGAACGGTGCCCAGATCGTGCCGCCCCATGATAAGGGTATCTCTGTAGCCATCGAGGCTCACCTGGAGCCCTGGCCTGAGTCCTGGGACATAACCTCTCTCTCCCACAGCCCTCTGCTGAACGACCCGTTCCAAGACATTCACACAGAGTACTACCGGACCATCCAACAGCACTGTCACCACAGGTAACACACACACAGAGTACTACCGGACCATCCAACAGCACTGTCACCACAGGTAACACACACACAGAGTACTACCGGACCATCCAACAGCACTGTCACCACAGGTAACACACACACAGAGTACTACCGGACCATCCAACAGCACTGTCACCACAGGTAACACACACACAGAGTACTACCGGACCATCCAACAGCACTGTCACCACAGGTAACACACACACAGAGTACTACCGGACCATCCAACAGCACTGTCACCACAGGTAACACACACACAGAGTACTACCGGACCATCCAACAGCACTGTCACCACAGGTAACACACACACAGAGTACTACCGGACCATCCAACAGCACTGTCACCACAGGTAACACACACACAGAGTACTACCGGACCATCCAACAGCACTGTCACCACAGGTAACACACACACAGAGTACTACCGGACCATCCAACAGCACTGTCACCACAGGTAACACACACACAGAGTACTACCGGACCATCCAACAGCACTGTCACCACAGGTAACACACACACAGAGTACTACCGGACCATCCAACAGCACTGTCACCACAGGTAACACACACACAGAGTACTACCGGACCATCCAACAGCACTGTCACCACAGGTAACACACACACAGAGTACTACCCGGACCATCCAACAGCACTGTCACCACAGGTAACACACACACAGAGTACTACCGGACCATCCAACAGCACTGTCACCACAGGTAACACACACACAGAGTACTACCGGACCATCCAACAGCACTGTCACCACAGGTAACACACACAGAGTACTACCGGACCATCCAACAGCACTGTCACCACAGGTAACACACACACAGAGTACTACCGGACCATCCAACAGCACTGTCACCACAGGTAACACACACAGAGTACTACCGGACCATCCAACAGCACTGTCACCACAGGTAACACACACACAGAGTACTACCGGACCATCCAACAGCACTGTCACCACAGGTAACACACACACAGAGTACTACCGGACCATCCAACAGCACTGTCACCACAGGTAACACACACACAGAGTACTACCGGACCATCCAACAGCACTGTCACCACAGGTACAACACACACACACACCTCAGGTAACACACACACACACCACAGGTAACACACACACACAGTACTACCGGACCATCCAACAGCACTGTCACCACAGGTAACACACACACACCTCAGGTAACACACACACACACACCTCAGGTAACACACACACACACACCTCAGGTAACACACACACACACATTACATTTACATTTAAGTCATTTAGCAGACGCTCTCTATCCAGAGCGACTTACAAATTGGTGAATTCACCTTCTCACAGGTAACACACACACACACCACAGGTAACACACACACACACACCTCAGGTAACACACACACACACCTCAGGTAACACACACACACACACACCACAGGTAACACACACACACACACACACCACAGGTAACACACACACACACCACAGGTAACACACACACACACACCTCAGGTAACACACACACACACACACACCACAGGTAACACACACACACACACCTCAGGTAACACACACACACACACCTCAGGTAACACACACACACACACCTCAGGTAACACACACACACACACCTCAGGTAACACACACACACCTCAGGTAACAACACACACACACACACACACACACACACACACACACACACACACACACACACACACCCCCTCAGGTAACACACACACACCACAGGTAACACACACACACACACCTTAGGTAACACACACACACACACCTCAGGTAACACACACACACACCACAGGTAACACACACACACACCACAGGTAACACACACACACACACACCTCAGGTAACACACACACACACACCTCAGGTAACACACACACACACCACAGGTAACACACACACACACACCACAGGTAACACACACACACACCACAGGTAACACACACACACACAGTCTCCCCTCTAACCCCCGTCTCCCCTCTAACCCCGTCTCCCCTCTAACCCCCGTCTCCCCTCTAACCCCGTCTCCCCTCTAACCCCCGTCTCCCCTCTAACCCCGTCTCCCCTCTATCCCCCGTCTCCCCTCTAACCCCCGTCTCCCCTCTAACCCCCGTCTCCCCTCTAACCCCGTCTCCCCTCTATCCCCTCAAACCCCGTCTCCCCTCTAACCCCCTCTAACCCCGTCGTCCCTCTAACCCTCGTCTCCCCTCTATCCCTGCGTCTCCCTCTATCCCTCGTCTCCCCTCTATCCCTCGTCTCACCTCTATCCCCCGTCTCCCCTCTATCCCCTCTAACCCCCGTCTCCCCTCTAACCCCCGTCTCCCATCTATCCCCCGTCTCCCCTCTAACCCCCGTCTCCCCTCTAACCCCCCATCTCCCCTCTAACCCCGTCTCCCCCTCTAACCCCCGTCTCCCATCTATCCCCCGTCTCCCCTCTAACCCCCGTCTCCCCTCTAACCCCGTCTCCCCCTCTAACCCCCGTCTCCCCTCTAACCCCCGTCTCCCCTCTAACCCCCGTCTCCCCTCTATCCCCGTCTCCCCTCTAACCCCCGTCTCCCCTCTATCCCCCGTCTCCCCCTCTAACCCCCCGTCTCTCCCCTCTAACCCCGTCTCCCCCTCTAACCCCCGTCTCCCCCTCTAACCCCTCTAACCCCCGTCTCCCCTCTAACCCCTCTAACCCCCGTCTCTCCCCTCTAACCCCGTCTCCCCTCTATCCCCCCGTCTCCCCTCTAACCCCCGTCTCCCCTCTAACCCCGTCTCCCCTCTAACCCCTCTAACCCCCGTCTCCCCTCTAACCCCCGTCTCCCCTCTAACCCCCGTCTCCCCTCTAACCCCCGTCTCCCCCTCTAACCCCCGTCTCCCCTCTCTCCCCTCTAACCCCGTCTCCCCTCTAACCCCGTCTCCCTCTATCCCCCGTCTCCCCTCTATCCCCCGTCTCCCCTCTAACCCCGTCTCCCCTCTAACCCCGTCTCCCCTCTAACCCCCGTCTCCCCTCTATCCCCCGTCTCCCCTCTATCCCCCGTCTCCCCTCTAACCCCCCGTCTCCCCTCTAACCCCGTCTCCCCTCTAACCCCCGTCTCCCCCTAACCCCTCTAACCCCCGTCTCCCCTCTAACCCCCGTCTCCCCTCTAACCCCCGTCTCCCCTCTATCCCCTCAAACCCCCCGTCTCCCCTCTAACCCCCCTATCCCCCGTCTCCCCTCTAACCCTCGTCTCCCTCTATCCCTCGTCTCCCTCTATCCCTCGTCTCCCCTCTATCCTCGTCTCACCTCTATCCCCGTCTCCCCTCTATCCCCTCTAACCCCGTCTCCCCTCTATCCCCCCGTCTCCCCTCTATCCCCCGTCTCCCCTCTAACCCCCGTCTCCCCTCGAACCCCCGTCTCCCCTCTATCCCCCGTCTCCCCTCTATCCCCGTCTCCTCTATCCCCCGTCTCCCCTCTATCCCCCGTCTCCCCTCTATCCCCTCTATCCCCGTCTCCCCTCTAACCCCCTCTATCCCCCCGTCTCCCCTCTAACCCCGTCTCCCCTCTAACCCCGTCTCCCCTCTATCCCCCGTCTCCCCTCTATCCCCGTCTCCCCCTCTATCCCCCCGTCTCCCCTCTAACCCCGTCTCCCCTCTAACCCCCCTCTAACCCCCGTCTCCCTCTAACCCCGTCTCCCCTCTATCTCGTCTCCCCTCTATCCCCCGTCTCCCCTCTATCCCCCGTCTCCCCCTCTATCCCCTCTAACCCCGTCTCCCCTCTATCCCCGTCTCCCCTCTAACCCCTCTAACCCCGTCTCCCCTCTAACCCCCCTCTAACCCCCCCGTCTCCCCTCTAACCCCGTCTCCCCTCTAACCCCGTCTCCCCTCTAACCCCCGTCTCCCCTCTATCCCCCGTCTCCCCTCTATCCCCCGTCTCCCTCTAACCCCTATCCCCGTCTCCCCTCTAACCCCCGTCTCCCCTCTATCCCCTCAAACCCCCGTCTCCCCTCTAACCCTCGTCTCCCCTCTAACCCTCGTCTCCCCTCTATCCCCGTCTCCCCTCTATCCCTCGTCTCCCCTCTATCCCTCGTCTCCCCTCTATCCCCCGTCTCCCCTCTATCCCCGTCTCCCTCTAACCCCCGTCTCCCCTCTAACCCCCGTCTCCCCTCTATCCCCTCTATCCCCCGTCTCCCCTCTAACCCCCGTCTCCCCTCTATCCCCCGTCTCCCCTCTATCCCCGTCTCCCCTCTATCCCCCGTCTCCCCTCTAACCCCGTCTCCCCTCTATCCCCCGTCTCCCCTCTATCCCCCGTCTCCCCTCTAACCCCCGTCTCCCCTCTAACCCCCGTCTCCCCCTCTAACCCCTCTAACCCCGTCTCCCTCTAACCCCTCTAACCCCGTCTCCCCTCTAACCCCGTCTCCCCTCTAACCCCTCTAACCCCGTCTCCCCTCTAACCCCTCTATCCCCCGTCTCCCCTCTAACCCCCGTCTCCTCTAACCCCTCTAACCCCGTCTCCCCTCTAACCCCTCTATCCCCCGTCTCCCTCTGACCCCGTCTCCCCTCTAACCCCTCTAACCCCCGTCTCCCCTCTAACCCCGTCTCCCCTCAAACCCCCCGTCTCCCCTCTAACCCCCGTCTCCCTCTAACCCTCGTCTCCCCTCTAACCCTCGTCTCCCCTCTAACCCTCGTCTCCCCTCTATCCCCCTCTCCCCTCTAACCCCCCGTCTCCCCTCTATCCCCCGTCTCCCCTCTATCCCCTCTATCCCCCCGTCTCCCCTCTATCCCTCGTCTCCCCTCTATCCCTCGTCTCCCCTCTAACCCCGTCTCCCCTCGAACCCCCGTCACCCCTCTATCCCCGTCTCCCCTCTAACCCCTCTATCCCTCGTCTCCCCCTCTATCCCTCGTCTCCCCTCTATCCCTCGTCTCCCCTCTATCCCCCCGTCTCCCCTCTAACCCCGTCTCCCCTCTATCCCCCGTCTCCCCTCTATCCCCCGTCTCCCCTCTAACCCCGTCTCCCCTCGAACCCCTGTCACCCCTCTATCCCCGTCTCCCCTCTAACCCCTCTATCCCCCGTCTCCCCTCTATCCCTCGTCTCCCCTCTATCCCTCGTCTCCCCTCTATCCCCCGTCTCCCCTCTAACCCACGTCACCCCTCTATCCCCCGTCTCCCCTCTAACCCCTCTATCCCGTCTCCCCTCTATCCCTCGTCTCCCCTCTATCCCCTCACCCCTCTATCCCCCGTCTCCCCTCTATCCCTCGTCTCCCTCTATCCCCCGTCTCCCCTCTATCCCCCGTCTCCCCTCTATCCCCTCTATCCCCCGTCTCCCCTCTATCCCTCGTCTCCCCTCTAACCCCCGTCTCCCCTCGAACCCCCGTCACCCCTCTATCCCCGTCTCCTCTAACCCCTCTAACCCCTCTAACCCCGTCTCCCCTCTAACCCCGTCTCCCCTCTAACCCCGTCTCCCCTCTATCCTCTCTAACCCCGACTCTCCTCTAACCCCCGTCTCCCCTCTATCCCCTCTAACCCCTTTCTCCCCTCTAACCCCCGTTCTCCCCCTCTAACCCCGTCTCCCCTCTAACCCCGTCTCCCCTCTAACCCCGTCTCCCCTCTAACCCCTCTAACCCCCGTCTCCCCTCTAACCCCGTCTCCCCTCTAACCCCCGTCTCCCCTCCAACCCCGTCTCCCCTCTAACCCCCGTCTCCCCCTCTATCCCCCCGTCTCCCCTCTAACCCCTCTAACCCCCCGTCTCCCCTCTAACCCCCGTCTCCCCTCAAACCCCCGTCTCCCCTCTAACCCCCTCTATCCCCCGTCTCCCCTCTATCCCCGTCTCCCCTCTAACCCCCCGTCTCCCCTCTATCCCCGTCTCCCCTCTATCCCCCGTCTCCCTCTATCCCCGTCTATCCCCCGTCTCCCCCTCTATCCCCCGTCTCCCCTCTAACCCCTGTCTCCCCTCTAACCCCTGTCTCCCCTCTAACCCCCGTCTCCCCTCTAACCCCGTCTCCTCTCTAACCCCCTCTAACCCCGTCTCCCTCTAACCCCCGTCTCCCCTCTAACCCCTCTAACCCCGTCTCCCCTCTAACCCCCTATCCCCCGTCTCCCCTCTATCCCCGTCTCCCCTCTAACCCCCTCTAACCCCGTCTCCCCTCTATCCCCCGTCTCCCCTCTATCCCCCGTCTCCCCTCTATCCCCCGTCTCCCCTCTATCCCCCGTCTCCCCTCTATCCCCGTCTCCCCTCTATCCCCCGTCTCCCTCTATCCCCCGTCTCCCCTCTATCCCCGTCTCCCCTCTATCCCCGTCTCCCCTCTAACCCCCGTCTCCCCTCTAACCCCCGTCTCCCCTCTAACCCTCGTCTCCCATCTAACCCCGTCTCCCCTCTAACCCCCGTCTCCCCTCTAACCCCGTCTCCCTCTATCCCCCGTCTCCCCTCTAACCCCGTCTCCCCTCTATCCCCGTCTCCCCTCTATCCCCGTCTCCCCTCTATCCTCGTCTCCCCTCTATCCCTCGTCTCCCCTCTATCCCCCGTCTCCCCTCTAACCCCCCGTCTCCCCTCTAACCCCCGTCTCCCCTCTAACCCCCGTCACCCCTCTATCCCCCGTCTCCCCTCTAACCCCGGCGTCTCCCCTCTATCCCCCGTCTCCCCTCTATCCCCCGTCTCCCCTCTAACCCCCTATCCCCCGTCTCCCCTCTAACCCCTCTAACCCCCGTCTCCCCTCTAACCCCGTCTCCCCTCTATCCCCCGTCTCCCCTCTATCCCCTCTATCCCCGTCTCCCCCTCTATCCCCTCTATCCCCCGTCTCCCCTCTATCCCCCCTTCTCTAACCCTCGTCTCTAACTTCTCTAACCCCTCTAACCCCCGTCTCCCCTCTAACCCCCGTCTCCCCTCTAACCCCGTCTCCCCTCTAACCCCCGTCTCCCCCTCAAACCCCCGTCTCCCCTTTCTCTAACCCCCCTCTAACCCCCCGCCTCCCCTCTAACCTCGTCTCCCCTCTATCCCTCGTCTCCCCTCTATCCTCGTCTCCCCTCTATCCCCCGTCTCCCCTCTAACCCCGTCTCCCCTCTAACCCCCGTCTCCCCTCTAACCCCCGTCACCCCTCTATCCCCGTCTCCCCTCTATCCCCGTCTCCCCTCTATCCCCCGTCTCCCCTCTATCCCCGTCTCCCCTCTAACCCCCGTCTCCCCTCTAACCCCGTCTCCCCTCTAACCCCGTCTCCCCCTCTAACCCCGTCTCCCTCTATCCCCCGTCTCCCCTCTATCCCCCGTCTCCCCTCTATCCCCCGTCTCCCCTCTATCCCCCGTCTCCCCTCTATCCCCCGTCTCCCCTCTATCCCCCGTCTCCCCTCTATCCCCGTCTCCCTCTAACCCCCGTCTCCCCTCTAACCCCCGTCTCCCCTCTAACCCCCGTCTCCCCTCTAACCCCCGTCTCCCCTCTATCCCCGTCTCCCCTCTATCCCCGTCTCCCCTCTATCCCCCGTCTCCCCTCTAACCCCCCGTCTCCCCTCTAACCCCGTCCCCTCTAACCCCGTCTCCCCTCTAACCCCGTCTCCCATCTAACCCCGTCTCCCCTCGAACCCCCGTCTCCCTCTAACCCCCGTCTCCCCTCTATCCCCCGTCTCCCTCTATCCCCCGTCTCCCCTCTATCCCCCGTCTCCCCTCTATCCCCCGTCTCCCCTCTAACCCCCGTCTCCCCTCTATCCCCGTCTCCCCTCTATCCCCCGTCTCCCCTCTATCCCCCGTCTCCCTCTATCCCTCGTCTCCCCTCTATCCCCCGTCTCCCCTCTATCCCCCGTCTCCCCTCTATCCCCTCTATCCCCCGCCTCCCCTCTAACCCTCTATCCCCGTCTCCCCTCTATCCCCGTCTCCCCTCTAACCTCCCCTCTATCCCCCCCCTCTATCCCCCGTCTATCCCCCGTCTCCCCTCTAACCTCCCCTCTATCCCCCGTCTCCCCTCTAACCCCTCTATCCCCGTCTCCCCTCTATCCCCCGTCTCCCCTCTAACCCCTCTATCCCCCGTCTCCCCTCTATCCCCCGTCTCCCCTCTATCCCCCGTCTCCCCTCTATCCCCCGTCTCCCCTCTATCCCCCGTCTCCCCTCTATCCCCCGTCTCCCCTCTATCCCCGTCTCCCCTCTATCCCCCGTCTCCCCTCTATCCCCCGTCTCCCCTCTATCCCCCCGTCTCCCCCTAACCCCTCTATCCCCCGTCTCCCCTCTAACCCCTCTATCCCCGTCTCCCCTCTATCCCCTCTATCCCCTCTATCCCCGTCTCCCCTCTATCCCCTCTATCCCCTCTATCCCCGTCTCCCCTCTATCCCCTCTATCCCCCGTCTCCCCTCTATCCCCCGTCTCCCCTCTATCCCCCCGTCTCCCCTCTATCCCCGTCTCCCCTCTAACCCCCGTCTCCCCTCTAACCCCCGTCTCCCCTCTATCCCCCGTCTCCCCTCTATCCCCCGTCTCCCCTCTATCCCCCGTCACCCCTCTATCCCCCGTCTCCCCTCTAACCCCTCTATCCCCCGTCCCCCTCTATCCCCCGTCTCCCCTCTATCCCCTCTATCCCCCCGTCTCCCCTCTATCCCCTCTATCCCCCGTCTCCCCTCTAACCCCCCGTCTCCCCTCTATCCCTCTATCCCCTGTCTCCCCCTCTAACCCCGTCTCCCCTCTATCCCCTCTATCCCCCGTCTCCCCTCTATCCCCCGTCTCCCCTCTATCCCCCGTCTCCCCTCTAACCCCGTCTCCCCTCTAACCCCCGTCTCCCCTCTATCCCCCCGTCTCCCCTCTATCCCCTCTATCCCCCGTCTCCCCTCTATCCCCCCGTCTCCCTCTATCCCCTCTATCCCCCCGTCTCCCCTCTAACCCCCGTCTCCCCTCTAACCCCCGTCTCCCCTCTATCCCCCGTCTCCCTCTATCCCCCGTCTCCCCTCTATCCCCCGTCTCCCCTCTAACCCCGTCTCCCCTCTATCACCCGTCTCCCCTCTATCCCCGTCTCCCCTCTATCCCCGTCTCCCCTCTATCCCCCGTCTCCCTCTATCCCCGTCTCCCCTCTATCCCCTCTATCCCCGTCTCCCCTCTAACCCCCGTCTCCCTCTATCCCCCCGTCTCCCCTCTATCCCCCGTCTCCCCTCTATCCCCCGTCTCCCCTCTATCCCCCGTCTCCCTCTATCCCCTCTATCCCCCGTCTCCCCTCTACCCCTCTATCCCCCGCCTCCCTCTATCCCCGTCTCCCCTCTAACCTCCCCTCTATCCCCCGTCTCCCTCTATCCCCTTCTCCCCTCTAACCTCCCCTCTATCCCCCGTCTCCCCCTCTAACCCCTCTATCCCCCGTCTCCCCTCTATCCCCCGTCTCCCCTCTAACCCCTCTATCCCCGTCTCCCCTCTATCCCCGTCTCCCCTCTATCCCCCGTCTCCCTCTATCCCCGTCTCCCCTCTAACCCCTCTATCCCCCGTCTCCCCTCTATCCCCGTCTCCCCTCTATCCCCCGTCTCCCCTCTATCCCCCGTCTCCCCTCTATCCCCCGTCTCCCCTCTATCCCCCGTCTCCCTCTAACCCCCGTCTCCCCTCTATCCCCTCTATCCCCCCGTCTCCCCTCTATCCCCCTATCCCCCGTCTCCCCTCTATCCCCCGTCTCCCCTCTATCCCCTCTAACCCCCGTCTCCCCTCTAACCCCCGTCTCCCCTCTATCCCCCATCCCCCGTCTCCCCTCTATCCCCGTCTCCCCTCTAACCCCCGTCTCCCCTCTATCCCCTCTATCCCCCGTCTCCCCTCTATCCCCCGTCTCCCCTCTAACCCCCGTCTCCCCTCTAACCCCTCTAACCCCCGTCTCCCTCTAACCCCCTTCTCCCCTCTAACCCCCGTCTCCCCTCTATCCCCCCGTCTCCCCTCTATCCCCCCCCTCCCCTCTATCCCCTCTATCCCCCGTCTCCCCTCTAAGCCCCGTCTCCCCTCTAACCCACGTCTCCCCTCTATCCCCCGTCTCCCCTCTAACCCCCGTCTCCCCTCTAACCCCGTCTCCCCTCTAACCCCCGTCTCCCCTCTAACCCCGTCTCCCCTCTATCCCCCGTCTCCCCTCTATCCCCCGTCTCCCCTCTATCCCCCCGTCTCCCCTCTATCCCCCGTCTCCCCTCTAACGCTCGTCTCCCCTCCTTTCAGGGATATCAACAAGAGTTCAGAGGTGAAGATCGTGCACACCTCCGTGCATGGAGTCGGACACGCCTTCGTCCAATCAGCTTTCAAGGCCTTTGACCTCCGACCCCCGTACGCCGTAGAGGAGCAGAAAGACCCGGACCCTGAGTTCCCCACCGTCAAATACCCCAACCCTGAGGAGGGGAAGGGGGTCCTGGTCAGTCATATCAACCCTGAGGGGGGGGGGGGTCCTGGTTAGTCATATCAACCCTGAGGAGGGGAAGGGGGTCCTGGTTAGTCATATCAACCCTGAGGAGGGGAAGGGGGTCCTGGTTAGTCATATCAACCCTGAGGAGGGGGGGGTCTTGGTCAGTCATATCAACCCTGAGGAGGGGGGGGTCCTGGTCAGTCATATCAACCCTGAAGAGGGGGGGGTCCTGGTTAGTCATATCAACCCTGAGGAGGGGGGGGTCCTGGTTGGTCATATCAACCCTGAGGGGGGGGTCCTGGTCAGTCATATCAACCCTGAGGAGGGGGGGTCCTGGTCAGTCATATCAACCCTGAGGAGGGGGTCCTGGTCAGTCATATCAACCCTGAGGGGGGGGGGGTCCTGGTCAGTCATATCAACCCTGAGGAGGGGGGGTCCTGGTCAGTCATATCAACCCTGGAGGAGGGGGGGGTCCTGGTCAGTCATATCAACCCTGAGGAGGGGGGTCCTGGTCAGTCATATCAACCCTGAGGAGGGGGGGGGTCCTGGTTAGTCATATCAACCCTGAGGAGGGGGTCCTGGTTAGTCATATCAACCCTGAGGAGGGGGTCCTGGTTAGTCATATCAACCCTGAGGAGGGGGGTCCTGGTCAGTCATATCAACCCTGAGGAGGGGGGTCCTGGTTGGTCATATCAACCCTGAGGAGGGGGGGTCCTGGTTAGTCATATCAACCCTGAGGAGGGGGGGTCCTGGTTAGTCATATCAACCCTGAGGAGGGGGGGTCCTGGTTAGTCATATCAACCCTGAGGAGGGGGGGTCCTGGTTAGTCATATCAACCCTGAGGAGGGGGGGGGTCCTGGTCAGTCATATCAACCCTGAGGAGGGGGGGTCCTGGTCAGTCATATCAACCCTGAGGAGGGGGGTCCTGGTTAGTCATATCAACCCTGAGGAGGGGGTCCTGGTTAGTCATATCAACCCTGAGGAGGGGGGGGTCCTGGTTAGTCATATCAACCCTGAGGAGGGGGGGTCCTGGTTAGTCATATCAACCCTGAGGAGGGGGGTCCTGGTTAGTCATATCAACCCTGAGGAGGGGGGTCCTGGTTAGTCATATCAACCCTGAGGAGGGGGGGGTCCTGGTTAGTCATATCAACCCTGAGGAGGGGGGGGTCCTGGTCAGTCATATCAACCCTGGGGAGGGGAGGGGGGGGGTCCTGGTCAGTCATATCAACCCTGAGGAGGGGAGGGGGTCCTGGTTAGTCATATCAACCCTGAGGAGGGGGGGTCCTGGTTAGTCATATCAACCCTGAGGGGGGGTCCTGGTCAGTCATATCAACCCTGAGGGGGGGGGGGTCCTGGTCAGTCATATCAACCCTGAGGAGGGGGGGTCCTGGTTAGTCATATCAACCGTGGGGGGGGGTCCTGGTTAGTCATATCAACCCTGAGGAGGGGAGGGGGGTCCTTGTTAGTCATATCAACCCTGAGGAGGGGGGGGGGTCCTGGTTAGTCATATCAACCCTGAGGAGGGGGGTCCTGGTCAGTCATATCAACCCTGAGGAGGGGGGGGGTCCTGGTTAGTCATATCAACCCTGAGGAGGGGGGTCCTGGTTAGTCATATCAACCCTGGAGGGAGGGGGGTCCTGGTTAGTCATATCAACCCTGAGGAGGGGGGTCCTGGTCAGTCATATCAACCCTGAGGGGGGGTCCTGGTCAGTCATATCAACCCTGGGGAGGGGGGGGTCCTGGTCAGTCATATCAACCCTGAGGAGGGGGGGTCCTGGTTAGTCATATCAACCCTGAGGAGGGGGGGTCCTGGTTAGTCATATCAACCCTGAGGGGGAGGGGGGTCCTGGTCAGTCATATCAACCCTGAGGAGGGGGGTGGTCCTGGTTAGTCATATCAACCCTGAGGAGGGGGGTCCTGGTTAGTCATATCAACCCTGAGGAGGGGGGTCCTGGTTAGTCATATCAACCCTGAGGAGGGGGGGTCCTGGTCAGTCATATCAACCCTGAGGAGGGGGGTCCTGGTTAGTCATATCAACCCTGAGGAGGGGAGGGGGTCCTGGTTAGTCATATCAACCCTGAGGGGGGGGTCCTGGTCAGTCATATCAACCCTGAGGAGGGGGGGGTCCTGGTTAGTCATATCAACCCTGAGGGGGGGGTCCTGGTCAGTCATATCAACCCTGAGGGGGGGGGGTCCTGGTCAGTCATATCAACCCTGAGGAGGGGGGTCCTGGTTAGTCATATCAACCCTGAGTTAGTCATATCAACCCTGAGGAGGGGGGTCCTGGTTAGTCATATCAACCCTGAGGAGGGGGGGGTCCTGGTTAGTCATATCAACCCTGAGGAGGGGGGGTCCTGGTCAGTCATATCAACCCTGAGGGGGGGGGTCCTGGTCAGTCATATCAACCCTGGGGAGGGGGGGGTCCTGGTCAGTCATATCAACCCTGAGGAGGGGGGGTCCTGGTTAGTCATATCAACCCTGAGGAGGGGGGGTCCTGGTTAGTCATATCAACCCTGAGGGGGGGGGTCCTGGTCAGTCATATCAACCCTGAGGAGGGGGGGTCCTGGTTAGTCATATCAACCCTGAGGAGGGGGGGGTCCTGGTTAGTCATATCAACCATGAGGGGGGTCCTGGTTAGTCATATCAACCCTGAGGAGGGGGGTCCTGGTCAGTCATATCAACCCTGAGGAGGGGGGTTCCTGGTTAGTCATATCAACCCTGAGGAGGGGGGGGTCATGGTTAGTCATATCAACCCTGAGGGGGGGGGTCCTGGTTAGTCATATCAACCCTGAGGAGGGGAAGGGGGGTCCTGGTTAGTCATATCAACCCTGAGGGGGGGTCCTGGTCAGTCATATCAACCCTGAGGAGGGGGGGTCCTGGTTAGTCATATCAACCCTGAGGAGGGGGGGTCCTGGTTAGTCATATCAACCCTGAGGGGGGGTCCTGGTCAGTCATATCAACCCTGAGGAGGGGAGGTGGTCCTGGTTAGTCATATCAACCCTGAGGAGGGGGGGGTCCTGGTTAGTCATATCAACCCTGAGGAGGGGGGGTCCTGGTTAGTCATATCAACCCTGAGGAGGGGGGGTCCTGGTCAGTCATATCAACCCTGAGGAGGGGGGGTCCTGGTTAGTCATATCAACCCTGAGGAGGGGGGTCCTGGTTAGTCATATCAACCCTGAGGAGGGGAAGGGGGGGGGTCCTGGTTAGTCATATCAACCCTGAGGGGGGGGGTCCTGGTCAGTCATATCAACCCTGAGGAGGGGGGGGTCCTGGTTAGTCATATCAACCCTGAGGAGGGGGGTCCTGGTTAGTCATATCAACCCTGAGGAGGGGGGTCCTGGTTAGTCATATCAACCCTGAGGGGGGGGGTCCTGGTTAGTCATATCAACCGTGAGGGGGGGTCCTGGTTAGTCATATCAACCCTGAGGAGGGGAGGGGGGGTCCTGGTTAGTCATATCAACCCTGAGGAGGGGGGGGGGTCCTGGTTAGTCATATCAACCCTGAGGAGGGGGGTCCTGGTTAGTCATATCATCCCTGAAGAGGGGGAGGGGGGTCCTTGTTAGTCATATCATCCCTGAAGAGGGGGAGGGGGGGTCCTTGTTAGTCATATCATCCCTGAAGAGGGGGGGGGTCCTTGTTAGTCATATCAACCCTGAGGGGGGGTCCTTGTTAGTCATATCAACCCTGAGGGGGGGGTCCTGGTCAGTCATATCAACCCTGAGGAGGAGGGAGGGTGGTCCTGGTTAGTCATATCAACCCTGAGGAGGGGGGGTCCTGGTTAGTCATATCAACCCTGAGGAGGGGGGGTCCTGGTTAGTCATATCAACCCTGAGGAGGGAGGGGGGGCCTGGTCAGTCATATCAACCCTGAGGAGGAGGGGGGGTCCTGGTTAGTCATATCAACCCTGAGGGGGGGGGTCCTGGTTAGTCATATCAACCCTGAGGGGGGGGGTCCTGGTCAGTCATATCAACCCTGAGGAGGGGGGTCCTGGTTAGTCATATCAACCCTGAGGAGGGGGGGTCCTGGTTAGTCATATCAACCCTGAGGAGGGGGGGTCCTGGTCAGTCATATCAACCCTGAGGAGGGGGGGTCCTGGTTAGTCATATCAACCCTGAGGAGGGGGGGGTCCTGGTTAGTCATATCAACCCTGAGGAGGGGGGGGGGTCCTGGTTAGTCATATCAACCCTGAGGAGGGGGGGGGTCCTGGTTAGTCATATCAACCCTGAGGAGGGGGGTCCTGGTCAGTCATATCAACCCTGAGGAGGGGGGGTCCTGGTCAGTCATATCAACCCTGAGGAGGGGGGGTCCTGGTTAGTCATATCAACCCTGAGGGGGGGGGTCCTGGTTAGTCATATCAACCCTGAGGAGGGGGGGTCCTGGTTAGTCATATCAACCCTGAGGAGGGGAGGGGGGTCCTGGTCAGTCATATCAACCCTGAGGAGTGGGGGGGGGTCCTGGTCAGTCATATCAACCCTGAGGAGGGGGGTCCTGGTCAGTCATATCAACCCTGAGGAGGGGGGGGGTCCTGGTCAGTCATATCAACCCTGAGGAGGGGGGGTCCTGGTCAGTCATATCAACCCTGAGGAGGGGGGGTCCTGGTCAGTCATATCAACCCTGAGGAGGGGGGGTCCTGGTCAGTCATATCAACCCTGAGGAGGGGGTCCTGGTCAGTCATATCAACCCTGAGGAGGGGGGGTCCTGGTTAGTCATATCAACCCTGAGGAGGGGGGTCCTGGTTAGTCATATCAACCCTGAGGAGGGGGGGGGGGTCCTGGTCAGTCATATCAACCCTGAGGAGGGGAAGGGGGGGGTCCTGGTTAGTCATATCAACCCTGAGGGGGGGTCCTGGTCAGTCATATCAACCCTGAGGAGGGGGGGTCCTGGTCAGTCATATCAACCCTGAGGGGGGGGTCCTGGTTAGTCATATCAACCGTGAGGGGGGGGTCCTGGTTAGTCATATCAACCCTGAGGAGGGGAGGGGGGGTCCTGGTTAGTCATATCAACCCTGAGGAGGGGGGTCCTGGTTAGTCATATCAACCCTGAGGAGGGGGGTCCTGGTTAGTCATATCATCCCTGAAGAGGGGGGAGGGGGGGTCCTTGTTAGTCATATCATCCCTGAAGAGGGGGAGGGGGTCCTTGTTAGTCATATCATCCCTGAAGAGGGGGGGTCCTTGTTAGTCATATCAACCCTGAGGGGGGGGGTCCTTGTTAGTCATATCAACCCTGAGGGGGGGGTCCTGGTCAGTCATATCAACCCTGAGGAGGGGAGGGGGGTCCTGGTTAGTCATATCAACCCTGAGGAGGGGAGGGGGGGCCTGGTCAGTCATATCAACCCTGAGGAGGAGGGGGGTCCTGGTTAGTCATATCAACCCTGAGGAGGGGGGGGGGTCCTGGTTAGTCATATCAACCCTGAGGGGGGGGGGTCCTGGTCAGTCATATCAACCCTGAGGAGGGGGTCCTGGTTAGTCATATCAACCCTGAGGAGGGGGGTCCTGGTTAGTCATATCAACCCCTGAGGAGGGGGTCCTGGTCAGTCATATCAACCCTGAGGAGGGGGGTCCTGGTTAGTCATATCAACCCTGAGGAGGGGGGTCCTGGTTAGTCATATCAACCCTGAGGAGGGGGGTCCTGGTTAGTCATATCAACCCTGAGGAGGGGGAGGGGTCCTGGTTAGTCATATCAACCCTGAGGAGGGGGGGGTCCTGGTCAGTCATATCAACCCTGAGGAGGGGGGGGTCCTGGTTAGTCATATCAACCCTGAGGAGGGGGGGTCCTGGTTAGTCATATCAACCCTGAGGAGGGGGGTCCTGGTTAGTCATATCAACCCTGAGGAGGGGAGGGGGGGGTCCTGGTCAGTCATATCAACCCTGAGGAGGGGGGGTCCTGGTCAGTCATATCAACCCTGAGGAGGGGGTCCTGGTCAGTCATATCAACCCTGAGGAGGGGGGGGGTCCTGGTCAGTCATATCAACCCTGAGGAGGGGGGGGGGGTCCTGGTCAGTCATATCAACCCTGAGGAGGGGGGTCCTGGTCAGTCATATCAACCCTGAGGAGGGGGTCCTGGTCAGTCATATCAACCCTGAGGAGGGGGGTCCTGGTTAGTCATATCAACCCTGAGGAGGGGGGGTCCTGGTTAGTCATATCAACCCTGAGGAGGGGGTCCTGGTTAGTCATATCAACCCTGAGGAGGGGGGGTCCTGGTCAGTCATATCAACCCTGAGGAGGGGGGGTCCTGGTTGGTCATATCAACCCTGAGGAGGGGGGTCCTGGTTAGTCATATCAACCCTGAGGAGGGGGGTCCTGGTTAGTCATATCAACCCTGAGGAGGGGGGGGTCCTGGTTAGTCATATCAACCCTGAGGAGGGGGGTCCTGGTTAGTCATATCAACCCTGAGGAGGGGGGGGGGGGTCCTGGTCAGTCATATCAACCCTGAGGAGGGGGGGTCCTGGTCAGTCATATCAACCCTGAGGAGGGGGGGTCCTGGTTAGTCATATCAACCCTGAGGAGGGGGGGTCCTGGTTAGTCATATCAACCCTGAGGAGGGGGGGGTCCTGGTTAGTCATATCAACCCTGAGGAGGGGGGGTCCTGGTTAGTCATATCAACCCTGAGGAGGGGGGTCCTGGTTAGTCATATCAACCCTGAGGAGGGGGTCCTGGTTAGTCATATCAACCCTGAGGAGGGGGTCCTGGTTAGTCATATCAACCCTGAGGAGGGGGGTCCTGGTCAGTCATATCAACCCTGGGGAGGGGAGGGGGGGTCCTGGTCAGTCATATCAACCCTGAGGAGGGGGAGGGGGTCCTGGTTAGTCATATCAACCCTGAGGAGGGGGGGTCCTGGTTAGTCATATCAACCCTGAGGAGGGGGGGTTCCTGGTTAGTCATATCAACCCTGAGGAGGGGGGGGTCATGGTTAGTCATATCAACCCTGAGGAGGGGGGTTCCTGGTTAGTCATATCAACCCTGAGGAGGGGGGGTCATGGTTAGTCATATCAACCCTGAGGAGGGGGGTCCTGGTTAGTCATATCAACCCTGAGGAGGGGAAGGGGGGGGGTCCTGGTTAGTCATATCAACCCTGAGGGGGGGGGGTCCTGGTCAGTCATATCAACCCTGAGGGGGGGTCCTGGTTAGTCATATCAACCCTGAGGAGGGGGGTCCTGGTTAGTCATATCAACCCTGAGGGGGGGGGTCCTGGTCAGTCATATCAACCCTGAGGAGGGGGGGGGTCCTGGTTAGTCATATCATCCCTGAAGAGGGGGAGGGGGGGTCCTTGTTAGTCATATCATCCCTGAAAGAGGGGGAGGGGGGTCCTTGTTAGTCATATCATCCCTGAAGAGGGGGGTCCTTGTTAGTCATATCAACCCTGAGGGGGGGGGTCCTGGTCAGTCATATCAACCCTGAGGAGGGGGGTCCTGGTTAGTCATATCAACCCTGAGGAGGGGGGTCCTGGTCAGTCATATCAACCCTGAGGAGGGGGGTCCTGGTTAGTCATATCAACCCTGAGGAGGGGGGGTCCTGGTTAGTCATATCAACCCTGAGGAGGGGAAGGGGGGGGTCCTGGTTAGTCATATCAACCCTGAGGAGGGGGGGTCCTGGTTAGTCATATCATCCCTGAAGAGGGGGAGGGGGGTCCTTGTTAGTCATATCATCCCTGAAGAGGGGGGGAGGGGGGTCCTTGTTAGTCATATCATCCCTGAAGAGGGGGGGTCCTTGTTAGTCATATCAACCCTGAGGAGGGGGGTCCTGGTTAGTCATATCAACCCTGAGGAGGGGGGTCCTGGTTAGTCATATCAACCCTGAGGAGGGGGGGTCCTGGTCAGTCATATCAACCCTGAGGAGGGGGGTCCTGGTTAGTCATATCAACCCTGAGGAGGGGGGGTCCTGGTTAGTCATATCAACCCTGAGGAGGGGAAGGGGGGTCCTGGTTAGTCATATCAACCCTGAGGGGGGGGTCCTGGTCAGTCATATCAACCCTGAGGAGGGGGGGTCCTGGTTAGTCATATCAACCCTGAGGAGGGGGGTCCTGGTTAGTCATATCAACCCTGAGGGGGGGGGTCCTGGTCAGTCATATCAACCGTGAGGGGGGGGGTCCTGGTTAGTCATATCAACCCTGAGGAGGGGAAGGGGGGGTCCTGGTTAGTCATATCAACCCTGAGGGGGGGGTCCTGGTCAGTCATATCAACCCTGAGGAGGGGGGTCCTGGTCAGTCATATCAACCCTGAGGGGGGGGGTCCTGGTTAGTCATATCAACCGTGAGGGGGGGGGGTCCTGGTTAGTCATATCAACCCTGAGGAGGGGAGGGGGGTCCTGGTTAGTCATATCAACCCTGAGGAGGGGGGGTCCTGGTTAGTCATATCAACCCTGAGGAGGGGGGGGTCCTGGTTAGTCATATCATCCCTGAAGAGGGGGGGGGGGGTCCTTGTTAGTCATATCATCCCTGAAGAGGGGGAGGGGGGTCCTTGTTAGTCATATCATCCCTGAAGAGGGGGGGTCCTTGTTAGTCATATCAACCCTGAGGGGGGGGTCCTTGTTAGTCATATCAACCCTGAGGGGGGGTCCTGGTCAGTCATATCAACCCTGGGGGGGGTCCTGGTCAGTCATATCAACCCTGAGGAGGGGAGGGTGGTCCTGGTTAGTCATATCAACCCTGAGGAGGGGGGGGGTCCTGGTTAGTCATATCAACCCTGAGGAGGGGGGTCCTGGTCAGTCATATCAACCCTGAGGAGGGGGGGGTCCTGGTTAGTCATATCAACCCTGAGGAGGGGGGGTCCTGGTTAGTCATATCAACCCTGAGGAGGGGGGGGTCCTGGTTAGTCATATCAACCCTGAGGAGGGGGGGGTCCTGGTTAGTCATATCAACCCTGAGGAGGGGGGTCCTGGTCAGTCATATCAACCCTGAGGAGGGGGGGGGTCCTGGTTAGTCATATCAACCCTGAGGAGGGGGGTCCTGGTCAGTCATATCAACCCTGAGGAGGGGGGGGTTCCTGGTCAGTCATATCAACCCTGAGGGGGGGGGGTCCTGGTTAGTCATATCAACCCTGAGGGGGGTCCTGGTTAGTCATATCAACCCTGAGGAGGGGGGGTCCTGGTTAGTCATATCAACCCTGAGGAGGGGGGGTCCTGGTTAGTCATATCAACCCTGAGGGGGGGTCCTGGTCAGTCATATCAACCCTGAGGAGGGGGGGGTCCTGGTTAGTCATATCAACCCTGAGGGGGGGGGGTCCTGGTTAGTCATATCAACCCTGAGGAGGGGGGGTCCTGGTTAGTCATATCAACCCTGAGGAGGGGGGGTCCTGGTCAGTCATATCAACCCTGAGGAGGGGGGTCCTGGTTAGTCATATCAACCCTGAGGAGGAGGGGGGTCCTGGTTAGTCATATCAACCCTGAGGAGGAGGAGGGGGGGTCCTGGTTAGTCATATCAACCCTGAGGGGGGGGTCCTGGTTAGTCATATCAACCCTGAGGAGGGGGGGGGTCCTGGTCAGTCATATCAACCCTGAGGAGGGGGGGTCCTGTTTAGTCATATCAACCCTGAGGAGGGGGGTCCTGGTCAGTCATATCAACCCTGAGGAGGGGGGTCCTGGTTAGTCATATCAACCCTGAGGAGGGGGGGTCCTGGTCAGTCATATCAACCCTGAGGAGGAGGGGGGGTCCTGGTTAGTCATATCAACCCTGAGGAGGGGGGGGGTCCTGGTTAGTCATATCAACCCTGAGGAGGGGGGGTCCTGGTTAGTCATATCAACCCTGAGGAGGGGGGTCCTGGTTAGTCATATCAACCCTGAGGAGGGGGGGGTCCTATATAATATAGAACTAGTCTCTAGACAACACAGTGTCATAATGGGACAGGACCACCCCTCTCTACCCTGGTTTCCAGTCTCATCCCTCCAGTTTGGGCAGAGACGGTGTTTAAATCACATTGTTGTTGTTTGTTCTCCTGTTTGTCTCTCTGAAGCCCGATGTGTTTCCATTCACTATAATCTCGTCTGTATCTCTGCTTTCCCACTATGATACCACTAGAAGGGGTGTGTGTGTGTGTTTTAACGGTGTGTGTGTGTGTTTTAACGGTGTGTGCGTGTGTGTGTTTTAACGGTGTGTGTGTCCGTCCTACAGACCCTGTCGTTTGCCCTGGCGGAGAGGAGGGAGCAACTGTAGTTCTGGCCAACGATCCTGACGCTGACCGCCTGGCCGTTGCTGAGCAACAGAAGGGGTAGGAGGCCTGTAGGGATCATGGGTAATGTGTTGGGGGCGTTGCTGAGGAACAGAAGGGGTAGGAGGCCTGTAGGGATCATGGGTAATGTGTTGGGGGGCGTTGCTGAGCAACAGAAGGGGGAGGAGGCCTGTAGGGATCATGGGTAATGTGTTGGGGGCGTTGCTGAGGAACAGAAGGGGGAGGAGGCCTGTAGGGATCATGGGTAATGTGTTGGGGGCGTTGCTGAGGAACAGAAGGGGCCTGTAGGGATCATGGGTAATGTGTTGGGGGGCGTTGCTGAGGAACAGAAGGGGGAGGAGGCCTGTAGGGATCATGGGTAATGTGTTGGGGGCGTTGCTGAGGAACAGAAGGGGAGGAGGCCTGTAGGGATCATGGGTAATGTGTTGGGGGCGTTGCTGAGGAACAGAAGGGGGAGGAGGCCTGTAGGGATCATGGGTAATGTGTTGGGGGCGTTGCTGAGGAACAGAAGGGGCCTGTAGGGATCATGGGTAATGTGTTGGGGGGGCGTTGCTGAGGAACAGAAGGGGCCTGTAGGGATCATGGGTAATGTGTTGGGGGCGTTGCTGAGGAACAGAAGGGGGAGGAGGCCTGTAGGGATCATGGGTAATGTGTTGGGGGCGTTGCTGAGGAACAGAAGGGGCCTGTAGGGATCATGGGTAATGTGTTGGGGGGCGTTGCTGAGCAACAGAAGGGGCCTGTAGGGATCATGGGTAATGTGTTGGGGGCGTTGCTGAGCAACAGAAGGGGCCTGTAGGGATCATGGGTAATGTGTTGGGGGGCGTTGCTGAGGAACAGAAGGGGCCTGTAGGGATCATGGGTAATGTGTTGGAGGGCGTTGCTGAGCAACAGAAGGGGCCTGTAGGGATCATGGGTAATGTGTTGGGGGGCATTGCTGAGGAACAGAAGGGGGAGGAGGCCTGTAGGGATCATGGGTAATGTGTTGGGGGCGTTGCTGAGCAACAGAAGGGGCCTGTAGGGATCATGGGTAATGTGTTGGGGGCGTTGCTGAGGAACAGAAGGGGCCTGTAGGGATCATGGGTAATGTGTTGGGGGCGTTGCTGAGGAACAGAAGGGGCCTGTAGGGATCATGGGTAATGTGTTGGGGGGCGTTGCTGAGGAACAGAAGGGGGAGGAGGCCTGTAGGGATCATGGGTAATGTGTTGGGGGGCGTTGCTGAGGAATAGAAGGGGCCTGTAGGGATCATGGGTAATGTGTTGGGGGGCGTTGCTGAGGAACAGAAGGGGTAGGAGAGCTGAGCTAATGGGTGTATAAGGTGTCTCTATCTCTCTGTGTGTGTGTGTGTGTGTGTGTGTGTGTGTGTGTGTGTGTGTAGTGGTCAGTGGCGTGTGTTCAGTGGTAATGAGTTGGGGGCGTTGCTGGGTTGGTGGGTGTATCAGTGTTGGAAACAGACCAACCCAGACCAGTCTACCGTGAAGTCTGTCTACATGTTGGCCTCCACCGTCTCCTCTAAGATTCTACGAGCCATCGCTCTCAAGGAGGGCTTCCACTTTGAGGTAAAACACACACACACACACACACACACACTTATTCTCAACGCTCTAGCTCAATGAACACATCTCATGTCAATATTCTAAGGTCCTTTTATGAATGAATAAAATGAAAGTTTGAAGGATGTAGGGGATGAGGGCACTTCCTGACTATAACATCACATCCTGTGTGGACAGGAAACTCTGACTGGGTTCAAGTGGATGGGCAACAGAGCCAGAGAGCTGCTGGACCAGAACAAGATGGTACTGTTCGCCTCGAGGAGGCTATAGGTACACACACACACTACACACACACACACACACACACACTACACACACTACACACACACACACTACACTACACACACTACACACACACACACTACACTACACACACACACACACACACACACACACACACACACACACACACACACACACACACACACACACACACACACACACACTACACACACTACACACACACACACACACACACTAAACACACTACACACACTACACTACACTACACACACACACACACACACTACACACACACACTACACACACTACACACACACACTACACTACACACACACACACACTACACACACTACACACACACACACACACACTACACTACACACACACACTACACTACACACACACTACACTACACACACACACACACACACACTACACACACTACACACACACACACACTACACACACACTACACACACACACCACACACTACACACTACACTACACACACACTACACTACACACACACTACACACACACACTACACACACACACTACACACACTACACACACACACACACACACACTACACACACACACTACACACTACACACACACTACACACACACACACACACTACACACACACTACACACACACACACTACACACACTACACACACACTACACACACACTACACACTACACACACTACACACACACTACACACTACACACACTACACACACACTACACACACACACACACTACACTACACTACACACACACACTACACTACACACACACACTACACTACACACAGACACACACACACACTACACTACACTACACACTACACTACACACACACACACTACACTACACACTACACTACACACTACACACTACACTACACACACACACACACTACACACACACACACACTACACTACACACACACACACACACACACACTACACACTACACACACACACTACACACACTACACTACACACACACACACACACACACTACACTACACACACACACTACACACACACACACTACACACACACTACACTACACACACACACACTACACACTACACTACACACACACACACACACACACACACTACACACACACACACACTACACTACACACACACACTACACACACTACACTACACACACACACTACACACTACACACACAGTACACTACACACACACTACACACTACACACACTACACACTACACACACTACACTACACTACACACACACACACTACACACACACACTACACTACACACACTACACACACTACACTACACACACTACACACACTACACACACTACATTACACTACACACACTACACACACACACTACACACACTACACACACACTACACACACACACACACACACACACACTACACTACACTACACACACACACTACACTACACACACACACACACACACACTACACTACACTACACACTACACTACACACACACTACACTACACTACACACTACACTACACACACACTACACACTACACTACACACTACACACACACACACTACACTACACTACACACACACACACACTACACTACACACACACTACACTACACACACACACACACTACACACACACTACACACACACACACACACACACACTACACACTACACACACACACTACACTACACACACACACACACACACACACACTACACTACACACACACACTACACACACACACACACTACACTACACACACACACACACTACACACACACACACACTACACTACACTACACACACACACTACACACACTACACTACACACACACACTACACACTACACACACAGTACACTACACCACACACACACCAGAACAAGATGGTACTGTTCGCTCGAGGAGGCTATAGGTACACACACACACACACACACACACACACACACACACTACACTATAGTACACTACACTACACTACACTACACACACTACACTACACTACACTACACACACACACAAGCTGTACACAGTAATTGAGTTAAACTAATTGAGTTAAACTATACTGAACAAAAATAGAAACTCAACAATTTCAGCTCATATAAGGAAATCAGTCAATTGAAATAAATTCATTAGGCCCTAATGTATGGATTTCACATGACTGGGCCTGGGAGGGCAGGGGCCCACCCACTGGGGAGACAGACCCGCCCACTGGGGAGCCAGGTCCGCCCACTGGGGAGCCAGACCCACCCACTGGGGAGCCAGGTCCGCCCACTGGGGAGCCAGGCCCGCCCACTGGGGAGCCAGGTCCGCCCACTGGGGAGCCAGGTCCGCCCACTGGGGAGCCAGGTCCGCCCACTGGGGAGCCAGGTCCGCCCACTGGGGAGCCAGGCCCGCCCACTGGGGAGACAGACCCGCCCACTGGGGAGACAGACCCACCCACTGGGGAGACAGACCCACCCACTGGGGAGCCAGGTCCGCCCACTGGGGAGACAGACCCGCCCACTGGGGAGACAGACCCGCCCACTGGGGAGACAGACCCGCCCACTGGGGAGCCAGGCCCACCCACCCACTGGGGAGCCAGACCCACCCACCCACTGGGGAGCTAGGCCCACCCACCCACTGGGGAGCCAGGCCCACCCACTGGGCAGACAGGCCCACCACTGGGGAGCCAGACCCACCCACTGGGGAGCCAGACCCGCCCACTGGGGAGCCAGACCCGCCCACTGGGGAGCCAGACCCGCCCACTGGGGAGCCAGGCCCGCCCACTGGGGAGCCAGGCCCAGCCAATCAGAGTACGTTTTCCCTGTCTTTATTACAGACAGAAATACTCCTCAGTTTCATCAGCTGTCAAAGGTGGCTGGTCTCAAGACGATCCCGCAGGGGAAGAAGCAGGATGTGGAGGTCCTGGGTTGGCGTGGTTACGGTCTGCGGTTGTGAAGCCGGTTGGACAAACTGCCAAATTCTTTAAATAAATTAAAATATGGCGTTGGAGGCGGCTTATGGTAGAGAGCTGAACATTCAAATCAATGCTCTGGCAACGCTTCTATCCAGAGTCACTACAGTTGGGAGTCATTTAACGGACTCTCCTATCCTATGACTTCCTGTCTCCTCCACTAGACCAGCCAGACGATGGGGTTTAAATCACTTCCTGTGTCCTCCACTAGACCAGCCAGACGATGGTTTAGTGGGGTTTAAATCACTTCCTGTGTCCTCCACTAGACCAGCCAGACGCCGGTTTAGTGGGGTTTAAATGACTTCCTGTCTCCTCCACTAGACCAGCCAGACGATGGTTTAGTGGGGTTTAAATGACTTCCTGTCTCCTCCACTAGACCAGCCAGACGATGGGGTTTAAATGACTTCCTGTCTCCTCCTCCACTGGACCAGCCAGACGACGGTTTAGTGGGGTTTAAATCACTTCCTGTGTCCTCCACTAGACCAGCCAGACGATGGGGTTTAAATCACTTCCTGTCTCCTCCACTAGACCAGCCAGATGATGGTTTAGTGGGGTTTAAATCACTTCCTGTCCCCTCCTCCACTAGACCAGCCAGACGATGGTTTAGTGGGGTTTAAATGACTTCCTGTCCCCTCCTCCCGCCCCTCGGTGTGTGTTGCAGGGTACATGTGTGGTTCTGCCGTGCTGGATAAGGACGGTGTCAGTGGGGTTTAAATGACTTCCTGTCCCCTCCTCCCGCCCCTCGGTGTGTGTTGCAGGGTACATGTGTGGTTCTGCCGTGCTGGATAAGGATGGTGTCAGTGGGGTTTAAATGACTTCCTGTCCCCTCCTCCCGCCCCTCGGTGTGTGTTGCAGGGTACATGTGTGGTTCTGCCGTGCTGGATAAGGACGGTGTCAGTGGGGTTTAAATGACTTCCTGTCCCCTCCTCCCGCCCCTCGGTGTGTGTTGCAGGGTACATGTGTGGTTCTGCCGTGCTGGATAAGGATGGTGTTAGTGCAGCAGCCATCGCTGGGGAGATGACATCATACCTGGCCGCGAAGAACACCACGCTGTCACGACAACTCACTGCTGTCTACGAGTGGGTCTCTCTCACACACACACACACACACACACACACACTCTGACACAACAACTCACTGCTGTCTACGAGGAGTGGGTCACACACACACACACACACACACACACACACACACACACACACACACACACACACACACACACACACACACACACACACACACACACACACACACACACACACTGTCACGACAACTCACTGCTGTCTACGAGGAGTGGGTCTCTCTCACACACACACACACACACACACACACACACACACACACACACACACACACACTCTGTCACAACAACTCACTGCTGTCTACGAGGAGTGGGTCACACTCACACACACACACACACACACACACACAAACACACTGTCACGACAACTCACTGCTGTCCACGAGGAGTGGGTCACACACACACACACACACACACACACACACACACACACACACACACACACACACACACACACACACACACACTGTCACGACAACTCACTGCTGTCTACGAGGAGTGGGTCACACACACACACACACACACACACACACACACACACACACACACACACACACACACACACACACACCTCACCACCTCTCCTCCCCCTCCTCTCTCCCCTCCTCTCCTCCAGGTATGGGTACCACATCACTAAGAACTCCTACTTCATCTGTCACGACCAGGAAGTGATCCGAGCCATGTTTGACCGGCTGCGTCACTACGGCAACCAGGAGGATGTGTCGTACCCCAGGCAGTGTGGAGGCGTCGCCATCACCGCTGTACGAGACCTCACTACTGGATACGACAGCAGCCAGGCGGACAACAAGGCTGTGAGGAGACTCTCTACCTCCTCGCCTCTCTACCTCCCTCGCTCTCTCTCTACCTCCCTCGCTCTCTCTCTACCTCCTCGCTCTCTCTCTACCTCCCTCGCTCTCTCTCTACCTCCCTCGCTCTCTCTCTCTACCTCCCTACTGGATACGACAGCAGCCAGGCGGACAACAAGGCTGTGAGGAGACTCTCTACCTCCCTCGCTCTCTCTCTACCTCCCTCGCTCTCTCTCTACCTCCCTCGCTCGCTCTCTTTACCTCCCTCGCTCTCCTCGCTCGCTTCTCTACCTCCCTCTCCTCTCTACCTCCTCGCTCTCTCTCTCTACCTCCCTCGCTCTCTCTCTACCTCCCTCGCTCTCTCTCTTTACCTCCCTCGCTCTCTCGCTCGCTCTCTCTACCTCCCTCTCTCTCTACCTCCCACGCTCTCTCTCTCTCTACATCCCACGCTCTCTCTCTTTACCTCCCTCGATCTCTCTCTACCTCCCTCGCTCTCTCTCTCTCTACCTCCTCGCTCTCTCTCTTTACCTCCCTCGCTCTCTCGCTCTCTCTCTCTACCTCCCTCGCTCTCTCTCTCTACCTCCCTCGCTCTCTCTCTCTACCTCCCTCGCTCTCTCTCTCTCTACCTCCCTCGCTCTCTCTATCTCCCCTCGCTCTCTCTCTCTACCTCGCTCTCTCTCTCTACCTCCCTCGCTCTCTCTCTACCTCCCTGGCTCTCTCTCTACCTCCCTGGCTCTCTCCACATCTCCTCGCTCTTTCTACCTGCCTCGCGCTCTCTACCTCCCTCGCTCTCTCTCTCTACCTCGCTCTCTCTCTCTACCTCCCTGGCTCTCTCTCTACCTCCCTGGCTCTCTCTCCACACCTCCCTCGCTCTTTCTCTACCTCCCCTCGCTCTCTCTACCTGCCTCGCTCTCTCTCTCCCTCCACCTCCCCTCCTTCCCCAGTAGTCAGATGGTCTCCTTTAATCTCTCCCCCAGGTCCTCCCTCCTCCCCCAGTAGTCAGATGATCACGTTTAGTTTCTCTAACGGGGCGTGGCCACCATGAGGACCAGCGGAACGGAACCCAAGATCAAGTACTACACTGAGCTGTGTGCTGCCCCCGGCAACAGGTATAAACACACTATATACTACACTGAGCTGTGTGCTGCCCCCGGCAACAGGTATAAACACACTATATACTACACTGAGCTGTGTGCTGCCCCCGGCAACAGGTATAAACACACTATATACTACACTGAGCTGTGTGCTGCCCCCGGCAACAGGTATAAACACACTATATACTACACTGAGCTGTGTGCTGCCCCCGGCAACAGGTATAAACACACTATATACTACACTGAGCTGTGTGCTGCCCCCGGCAACAGGTATAAACACACTATATACTACACTGAGCTGTGTGCTGCCCCCCGGCAACAGGTATAAACACACTATATACTACACTGAGCTGTGTGCTGCCCCCGGCAACAGGTATAAACACACTATATACTACACTGAGCTGTGTGCTGCCCCCGGCAACAGGTATAAAACACACTATATACTACACTGAGCTGTGCTGCCCCCGGCAACAGGTATAAAACACACACAATACGTACACATACTCTATATGCACACACAGCAGTGCTCTAGCAGATGTGAAACTTAACTCTTTCCATCTCCCCTTCTCTCCTCCATCTCTCTCTCTTTCCTCCTCCCTCCATCTCTCCTCCATCTCTCTCCTCCTCCCTCCATCTCTCCTCCTCCCTCCATCTTCTCCTCCTCCTCTCCTCTCCTCCTCATCTCTCTCCTCCTCCATCTCTCTCCTCCTCCCTCCATCTCTCTCCTCCTCCCTCCATCTCTCTCTCCTCCTCCATCTCTCCTCCTCCATCTCTCTCTGTGTGTCAGTGATGTTAAAGGTTTACAGAAGGAGTTAGATGACCTGGTTAATGCCATCGTAGAGGACTTCTTCCAGCCCCAGAAGAATAACCTGCTGTCCAAGCCTGAGTAACACACATCAGTGGCTTGTAAACACAAAGACCCGCGCTGGTTTGATTTCCTGATCAAGATTCCCTTTCAGACATTCTTCTTCCAGAGCTCACACACATTCTAGAACTCACACACATTCTAGAACTCACACACATTCTACAACTCACACACATTCTACAACTCACACACATTCTACAACTCACACACATTCTACAACTCACACACATTCTACAACTCACACACATTCTACAACTCACACACATTCTACAACTCACACACATTCTAGAACTCACACACATTCTAGAACTCACACACATTCTACAACTCACACACATTCTACAACTCACACACATTCTACAACTCACACACATTCTACAACTCACACACATTCTACAACTCACACACACACATTCTAGAATGGGTGCGTTCCAGGCCGACTACCAATGCTGTGTGATTAATGCTTTCTGATTTTCTATTTGGATGACTTATTATCATTTTATTCATTTATTTTTACATTAAATGCCCTTTGTGTGTGTTGAATGCTGTAACACTGAGCAAAACAACTAATAAAAGTCCCATGATGGTGGTGACTGTCCAGTACTGTAGATCACTAATAATTAATAAAATACTATATCATTTATTACATCACGTTAATAAAATACTTCAGTTGTTGTGTATACATGATGGTAGTGACTGTCCAGTACTGTTGATCACATATTAACCATCATTTATTCGCTTTAATAAAATACTAATAATTAATAAAATACTTCAGTTGTTGTGTATATTAGTGCCTTCAGAAGGTATTCACACCCTCCTTTGGACTTTTGACATATTTTGTTGTTACAAAGAGTAAAATAAAATGGATTGAATTGTCATTTTTCTCAGTTAACAATCTACACAAAAATATTCTCTCAAAAGTGGTAGAAAAAAATGAAAACTACAACCACGAATATAATAAAATACTAATAATTAATAAAAAACACCACGAATATAATAAAATACTAATAATTAATAAAAAAATTTTTTTTTAACTACACCACGAATATACCTTTGATAAATAGATACATATTCCCCCTCCCTCCTTCCTCCTGAGTCAATACATGTTAGAAACCCATTGGCAGTGATTACAGCTGGGAGTCTTCTTGGGTAATTCTCTAAGAGTCATTACAGCTGGGAGTCTTCCTGGGTAAGTCTCTAAGAGTCATTATAGCTGGGAGTCTTCCTGGATAAGTCTCTAAGAGTCATTACAGCTGGCAGTCTTCCTGGCTAAGTCTCTAAGAGTCATTACAGCTGGGAGTCTTCCTGGGTTAGTCTCTAAGAGTCATTACAGCTGGGAGTCTTCCTGGGTAAGTCTCTAAGAGTCATTACAGCTGGGAGTCTTCTTGGGTAATTCTCTAAGAGTGATTACAGCTGGGAGTCTTCTTGGGTAAGTCTCTAAGAGCTTTAAACACCTGGATTGTACAATATTAGCTCATTATTCAAATTCTTCAAGCTGGTTGTTGGACAGTCAAATCTGTAACCAGGCAACTACGGGAACATTCAACGTCGTCTTGGTAACTCCAGTGTCGATTTGGCCTTGTGTTTTAGGTTGTTGTCCTGCTGAAAGGTGAATTTGTCTCCCAGTGTCTGTTGGAAAGCAGACTGAACCAGGTTTTCCTCCAGGATTTAGCCTATATTCCCTTGTCTTTTTATCCTAAAAAACTCCCTTGTTGATGACTAGCATACCCATAACATGATGCTTGAAAATAGGAAGAGTGATACTCAGTGATGTTGTGTTGGATTTCCCCCAAAACATAACAGTTTATAATTCAGGACATCCTGTTAATTATGTTAACCATCCACAGGGATGCTGGCCCACGTTGACTCCAAACCGTCCCCACAAGATGGCTGCTCGTGGATCTTCACCTCCGAACAGCTCCTTCCGTCTCCTCCCACAGATGCTCCGTCAGATTGAGATCTGTCATGACTGGACAGGCCACATGTGGCAGTAATCAGAATTTCCCCCTGACCCGTTTGTGGAACCGTTCCTGTATAGAGTCCTATGGCATTGTGACATCATCATCATCATCCCGTCACACCTTTGTGACATCATCATCCTGTCACATCTTTGTGACATCATTCTCCTGGAGGGAGGGAGGGGAGAGAATCATCAATTCACAGATGGAAGAACACTTGCTGCCACGAAGAGACGCACCTGATTGGAGGAAATGATGTTCAGATATCCCGTGGGATTCAAATCGTTGTTCCACTTTTAATGAAGGGGGCCCTAATGTGTGCCCTGAAAAACACACACCGTCACAACCAACCTGTTGACTCGTGGCATAATGGCTGCATGTGGTTTTTCTCTGTTCCCAAGTCCTCCCATCAGTGTTGAAACAGCAGGAACCAGGGTCCATCAGACCAGGAAATGTTGTTTTGTTGTTTTTCAGTGTTTTCGAGCCCAACTACAACCACAGTTTGTGTTGTTATTTGCTGAAGGAAGTGTAACTCTGTAAGGTCCGTCGGCTAATGACCTCCTTTTATGGGTTGTGTGTTTTTACCGAACTGTCAGTTGTACTAGCTGCGGCCCGTCTGTTGATCTGCACACTGAGCGTCAGCCACCCTTTGACCTCCTTCATCAGTGACACGTTTTCAACCACTGGTCCTGCCCGTTGGCTGGATGTCCTTTGGGTGGGGGTGATGGTGATAGGTTAGCATGTCTTGAGGGTATGCTAACCTCCCTGTTATTGTAATGGTGAGAGGTTAGCATGTTTTGGGGGTATGCTAACCTCCCCTGTTATTGTAATGGTGAGAGGTTAGCATGTTTTGGGGGTATGCTAACCTCCCCTGTTATTGTAATGGTGAGAGGTTAGCATGTCTTGAGGGTATGCTAACCTCCCCTGTTAATGTAATGGTGAGAGTTTAGCATGTCTTGAGGGTATGCTAACCTCCCCTGTTATTGTAATGGTGAGAGGTTAGCATGTCTTGAGGGTATGACATTTGTGCATCTGTAACTCTCTCACTCATCATTATTCTTGACACACTCAAACCAGTGAGCCTGGCACCTACTACTGTACCTTGTTCAAAGGTACTTAAATCTTTAGTCTGACCCATTCACCCTCTGAATGGCAAAACACACACAAGCCATTTCTCAATTGTCTCAAAATCCTTATTTAACCCGTCTCCTCCCCTTCATCTACATGTCTCCTCCCCTTCATCGACACTGATTGAAGTGGATTTTAACAAGTGACATCAATAAGGGATCATAGCTTTCACCTGGATTCACCTGGGCAGTCGGTGATGGAGAGAGCAGGTGTTCCTAATGATTCACCTGGTCTGTCATGGAGAGAGCAGGTGTTCCTAATGATTCACCTGGTCTGTCATGGAGAGAGCAGGTGTTCCTAATGATTCACCTGGTCAGTCTGTCATGGAGAGAACAGGTGTTCCTAATGATTCACCTGGTCTGTCATGGATAGAACAGGTGTTCCTAATGATTCACCTGGTCAGTCAGTCATGGATAGAGCAGGTGTTCCTAATGATTCACCTGGTCAGTCATGGAGAGAACAGGTGTTCCTAATGATTCACCTGGTCATTCATGGAGAGAACAGGTGTTCCTAATGATTCACCTGGTCAGTCTGTCATGGAGAGAACAGGTGTTCCTAATGATTCACCTGGTCTGTCATGGAGAGAGCAGGTGTTCCTAATGATTCACCTGGTCTGTCATGGAGAGAGCAGGTGTTCCTAATGTTTTGTCCACCCAGTGTATTCTCAGGTAGAGAGCAGGTGTTCCTAATGTTTTGTCCACCCAGTGCATTCTCAGGTAGAGAGCAGGTGTTCCTAATGTTTTGTCCACCCAGTGCATTCTCAGGTAGAGAGCAGGTGTTCCTAATGTTTTGTCCACCCAGTGTATTCTCAGGTAGAGAGCAGGTGTTCCTAATGTTTTGTCCACCCAGTGCATTCTCAGGTAGAGAGCAGGTGTTCCTAATGTTTTGTCCACCCAGTGCATTCTCAGGTAGAGAGCAGGTGTTCCTAATGTTTTGTCCACCCAGTGTATTCTCAGGTAGAGAGCAGGTGTTCCTAATGTTTTGTCCACCCAGTGCATTCTCAGGTAGAGAGCAGGTGTTCCTAATGTTTTGTCCACCCAGTGTGTTCTCAGGTAGAGAGCAGGTGTTCCTAATGTTTTGTCCACCCAGTGCATTCTCAGGTAGAGAGCAGGTGTTCCTAATGTTTTGTCCACCCAGTGCATTCTCAGGTAGAGAGCAGGTGTTCCTAATGTTTTGTCCACCCAGTGTATTCTCAGGTAGAGAGCAGGTGTTCCTAATGTTTTGTCCACCCAGTGTGTTCTCAGGTAGAGAGCAGGTGTTCCTAATGTTTTGTCCACCCAGTGTGTTCTCAGGTAGCGACAACAGGTAACTACAACTCCCTAGTTACACCGTTCAGAATGGATCTGATTTATCTCTAGAGAAACTACAACTCCCTACTACATCACACAGTTCAGTCTGGATCTGATTAATCTCTAGAGAAACTACAACTCCCTACTACATCACACAGTTCAGAATGGATCTGATTTATCTCTAGAGAAACTACAACTCCCTACTACATCACACAGTTCAGTCTGGATCTGATTTATCTCTAGAGAAACTACAACTCCCTACTACATCACACAGTTCAGTCTGGATCTGATTTATCTCTAGAGAAACTACAACTCCCTACTACATCACACAGCTGGATCTGATTTATCTCTAGAGAAACTACAACTCCCTACTACATCACACAGCTGGATCTGATTTATCTCTAGAGAAACTACAACTCCCTACTACCATCACACAGCTGGGTCTGATTTATCTCTAGAGAAACTACAACTCCCTACTACATCACACAGCTGGATCTGATTTATCTCTAGAGAAACTACAACTCCCTACTACATCACACAGCTGGATCTGATTTATCTCTAGAGAAACTACAACTCCCTACTACATCACACAGTTCAGTCTGGATCTGATTTATCTCTAGAGAAACTACAACTCCCTACTACATCACACAGCTGGATCTGATTTATCTCTAGAGAAACTACAACTCCCTACTACATCACACAGCTGGATCTGATTTATCTCTAGAGAAACTACAACTCCCTACTACATCACACAGTTCAGTCTGGATCTGATTTATCTCTAGAGAAACTACAACTCCCTACTACATCACACAGTTCAGTCTGGATCTGATTTATCTCTAGAGAAACTACAACTCCCTACTACATCACACAGTTCAGTCTGGATCTGATTTATCTCTAGAGAAACTACAACTCCCTACTACATCACACAGCTGGATCTGATTTATCTCTAGAGAAACTACAACTCCCTACTACATCACACAGCTGGATCTGATTTATCTCTAGAGAAACTACAACTCCCTACTACATCACACAGCTGGGTCTGATTTATCTCTAGAGAAACTACAACTCCCTACTACATCACACAGCTGGATCTGATTTATCTCTAGAGAAACTACAACTCCCTACTACATCACACAGCTGGATCTGATTTATCTCTAGAGAAACTACAACTCCCTACTACATCACACAGCTGGATCTGATTTATCTCTAGAGAAACTACAACTCCCTACTACATCACACAGCTGGATCTGATTTATCTCTAGAGAAACTACAACTCCCTACTACATCACACAGCTGGATCTGATTTATCTCTAGAGAAACTACAACTCCCTACTACATCACACAGCTGGATCTGATTTATCTCTAGAGAAACTACAACTCCCTACTACATCACACAGCTGGATCTGATTTATCGCTAGAGAAACTGGGCAAAGTGCTGCATTGAGCTCACAGAAAAAAAGGAAAAACAGAAATGGAATTCAAATAATTGAACCAGTCAATTAGAGGTTTTTTAAAAACTACATGTAAATGAATCACTCAGCACAACCGACAACATTGCAGACGTTCAATTACACACTAGACATCTGGGGAGTGCTGGTCAGAGACCAGGTCATCTACTCCCCTAGACACCAGGTCATCTACTCCCTAGACACCAGGTCATCTACTCCCCTAGACACCAGGTCATCTACTCCCCTAGACACCTGGTCATCTACTCCCCTAGACACCTGGTAATCTACTCCCTAGACACCTGGTCATCTACTCCCCTAGACACCAGGTCATCTACTTCCCTAGACACCAGGTCATCTACTCCCCTAGACACCTGGTCATCTACTCCCCTAGACACCTGGTCATCTACTCCCCTAGACACCTGGGGAGGATTGGTCAGAGACCAGGTCATCTACTCCCCTAGACACCAGGTCATCTACTCCCCTAGACACCAGGTCATCTACTTCCCTAGACACCAGGTCATCTACTCCCCTAGACACCTGGTCATCTACTCCCCCTAGACACCTGGGGAGGGTTGGTCAGAGACCAGGTCATCTACTCCCCTAGACACCAGGTCATCTACTCCCCTAGACACCTGGTCATCTACTCCCCTAGACACCTGGTCATCTACTCCCCTAGACACCTGGTCATCTACTCCCCTAGACACCTGGTCATCTACTCCCCTAGACACCTGGTCATCTACTCCCATAGACACCTGGTCATCTACTCCCCTAGACACCAGGTCATCTACTTCCCTAGACACCAGGTCATCTACTCCCCTAGACACCTGGTCATCTACTCCCCTAGACACCTGGTCATCTACTCCCCTAGACACCTGGTCATCTACTCCCCTAGACACCTGGGGAGGATTGGTCAGAGACCAGGTCATCTACTCCCCTAGACACCAGGTCATCTACTCCCCTAGACACCTGGTGATCTACTCCCCTAGACACCTGGTCATCTACTCCCCTAGACACCTGGGGAGGATTGGTCAGAGACCAGGTCATCTACTCCCCTAGACACCAGGTCATCTACTCCCCTAGACACCTGGTCATCTACTCCCTAGACACCTGGTCATCTACTCCCCTAGACACCTGGGGAGGGTTGGTCAGAGACCTGGTCATCTACTCCCCTAGACACCAGGTCATCTACTCCCCTAGACACCTGGTCATCTACTCCCCTAGACACCTGGGGAGGGTTGGTCAGAGACCTGGTCATCTACTCCCCTAGACACCAGGTCATCTACTCCCCTAGACACCAGGTCATCTACTCCCCTAGACACCTGGTCATCTACTCCCCTAGACACCTGGGGAGTGTTGGTCAGAGACTGGGTCATCTACTCCCCTAGACACCTGGTCATCTACTCCCCTAGACACCTGGGCATCTACTCCCCTAGACACCTGGTCATCTACTCCCCTAGACACCTGGTCATCTACTCCCCTAGACACCTGGTCATCTACTCCCCTAGACACCTGGTCATCTACTCCCCTAGACACCAGGTCATCTACTCCCTTAGACAATTATCTCTCATTCCTCTCCAAATGTGTGCACTTGTTCATTTCCCTGTCCTCTTTATGGCAGAATATTAAAATTAGGTGACAACAAGACACGATTACACTTTTGTTTTTAAATGCACCGACTTGGTGGAACGCCCCCATATAGATGAATATATATGTCAGAGGACGTGTTGTTTCGGGTGAGCCTACGCCACCCTATAACCACACGGTCCCTACACGAAAGGCCGCTGTAAAGAAACCTCGAACTAAAGTGGATTGCCTTTTTCACCTGTTTCCCTTTTAAAGAACCGGAAGTTGCATTTCTCGTTCATTTTCAATTGAAACCGCTGATTTTGGATTTATCGAACGTCTGCGTCAAACTGTATTTGAGTAGACGGCTGGACAGAAATAGTAGCAGAAAGTGAATGTTGAATTTTTTGTTGCGTATTGTTGCGTACCAATAATGAAAATGTATGAACTCACTAGTCTGGATAAGAGCGTCTGATTACATTTTGTAAAAAGATCAAGAATATGATAACTTTTTAAGCCTACTCTGCCCTTGTTTAGAGACACGAGCGAGGGGAAAATAGAGAGAAAGAAAGAGGCAGCGTTCTATTTATATCTCCCGTCCAGGGGAGTGGCAGACCTTCCAAACTGACAGAATATCGCGTGTGTGTGTGTGTGTGTGTGTGTGTGTGTGTGTGTGTGAGTGAGAGAGAGAGAGACTGTCACCAAACAGATCGACTGAGTTTGGTAGCTTTACTGCACGGACCACACACACACATACACACACACTCTACAATGCCGCATCGGCCCAGCACGTCACCTTCATCGAGCTAACCAAGTGCCGAGAAAAGGTGAGACGGCACCGGGTACGTCTCCGGTAAAGTGTCGGTTCGTTACAGAGATCATTGAGGAAGTCCGGAAGATGTTGATAGAAGGACTTTTTCATCTGATATGATCTTTATTTTACTGAAGTCGGAACTTATTAACGCGCGACACGGTGCGTAAATTTATCCCGATCGTGCGTAAAATGATATTGTTGATTAGTTTTGCTTGCCCCACGGCGCGTTCCGCTTGCGTTTATTGATGTCTGTTTGGATACAGTTAGAATGCCATCTTTATTTGAATTTCATTGTTTATCTGATAGGTAGGTAGCATCATTTCAAAGAACATTTGGTAAATTCACTATTTCGTGCCAACATCGCGGTTTGGACATTCGCACCTCATCTCTCTTTATAACAAACCATTATATTGCATTTTATAACGCTTATTCCATCTGTCTGATTTTAAACAATGGAACCATAAAATGAGTATAGTTGGAACAGTCAGCTGACATTTAGCGAGAGAACTATTCTCGACTAGGCCCCCATCGGCACGTCTAGGGGTGCGTTCCAAATGGCTCCTGGTCAAAAGTAGTTCACGAGATAGGGAGTAGGGGGGCCATTTGCGACGTAACCTTGGTGTTGCTGGAGAACAAGGTTGAACTTGAGGGAAACCTCCAAGGAGTCCAAATGTCACCTTGTTTCCTAGCAAGACACACACACACACACACACACACACACACACACACACACACACACACACACACACACTGTATTATTGGTTATTTCACCTTGTAGCTGTGTAGAAGTTGGTAGTGAAGTAGGCCTTGTAGAGTTTGGTAGTGAAGTAGGCCTTGTACCTGTATAGAGGTTGGTAGTGAAGTAGGCCTTGTACCTGTATAGAGGTGGGTAGTGAAGTAGGCCTTGTACCTGTATAGAGGTTGGTAGTGAAGTAGGCCTTGTACCTGTATAGAGGTTGGTAGTGAAGTAGGCCTTGTAGCTGTATAGAGGTGGGTAGTGAAGTAGGCCTTGTACCTGTATAGAGGTTGGTAGTGAAGTAGGCCTTGTACCTGTATAGAGGTGGGTAGTGAAGTAGGCCTTGTACCTGTATAGAGGTGGGTAGTGAAGTAGACCTTGTACCTGTATAGAGGTTGGTAGTGAAGTAGGCCTTGTACCTGTATAGAGGTTGGTAGTGAAGTAGGCCTTGTACCTGTATAGAGGTTGGTAGTGAAGTAGGGCAGTAAACCTATCTTATGAAACGTCTGGATTGTCTAAACAACAATAGAATAGACATTGTTTTCAACCGTCAGTTGTTTGTATCACTGACTGTACATGACTGATTCCCAGTTGTAATCAGACAGCTAGTTTGACCTACAGTACAGCTGGCAGACTCACAGTGTGTGTGTGCGTCATGGGGATTTATGTGTGTGTTGACTGACTGTCAGTGTGTGAAGGCTACGCAGGTCTCACACACACCAAGCCAAGAGATGGTGTATGTGTGTGTGTGTGCCCACCACAATAACGAAAAACCGAAGCAATGTAAACACCAAGATAAAGGAAACACCAACATAATGTAAACACCAAGATAAAGGAAACACCAACATAATGTAAACACCAAGATAAAGGAAACACCAACATAATGTAAACACCAAGATAAAGGAAACACTAAGATAAAGGAAACACCAACATAATGTAAACACCAAGATAAAGGAAACACCAACATAATGTAAACACCAAGATAAAGGAAACCCCAACGTATAGTGTGTTAATAGAGCGTTGGGTCACCAGCAGCCAGAACGGCTTCAATGCACCTCGACATGGATTCGACAAGGGTCTGGAACTCTACTGGAGGGATGTGACCTCGTTCTTCCACCAGAAAATTCCATAATTTGGTGTTTTGTTGACGGTGGTGGAAAACACTGTCTTCGGTGGCGCTCCAGAATCTCCCTTATCTCCCTTTCCAAAGCCACTGAGATCTCTTCTTCCAGCCATGGTATAGCCTAAATAATGGACAACTGGGGAATTTTAATACATGACCCCTAAGCATGATGGGATGATATTAGCTTAATTAACTCAGGAACCACACCTGCTTTCAATACGTGGAAGCACCTGTTTTCAATATTACTTTGTATCCCTCATTTAGTCAAGTGTTTCCTTTACTCTGGCAGTTACCTGTAGTTCAGGCCTCGTGTCGCTGTGACAACTGTAAACCCAAATAGAAACAGACAGGTGTTGAAATCCAGAGATAGATACTAGCCACCACTCCTAACCCCCGTAAGACCTACTACACTACTGTCCCTCCTGATCACAAAATAACACACAGGCTGCAGCCCAGACATACCTCAGAAACTCTGTGTAATAGTATGGTTGTCCCAGTCTTCGTTAACTCTGTGTAATAGTATGGTTGTCCCAGTCTTCGTTAACTCTGTGTAGTCTTTTTGTTGTCCCAGTCTTCGTTAACTCTGTGTAATAGTATGGTTGTCCCAGTCTTCGTTAACTCTGTGTAGTATTTTTGTTGTCCCAGTCTTCGTTAACTCTGTGTAATAGTATGGTTGTCCCAGTCTTCGTTAACTCTGTGTAATAGTATGGTTGTCCCAGTCTTCGTTAACTCTGTGTAATAGTATGGTTGTCCCAGTCTTCGTTAACTCTGTGTAGTCTTTTTGTTGTCCCAGTCTTCGTTAACTCTGTGTAGTCTTTTTGTTGTCCCAGTCTTCGTTAACTCTGTGTAGTCTTTTTGTTGTCCCAGTCTTCGTTAACTCTGTGTAATAGTATGGTTGTCCCAGTCTTTGTTAACTCTGTGTAGTCTTTTTGTTGTCCCAGTTTTCGTTAACTCTGTGTAGTCTTTTTGTTGTCCCAGTTCTTCATTAACTCTGTGTAGTATTTTTGTTGTCCCAGTCTTCGTTAAATCTGTGTAGTCTTTTTGTTGTCCCAGTCTTCGTTAACTCTGTGTAGTATTTTTGTTGTCCCAGTCTTCGTTAACTCTGTGTAGTCTTTTTGTTGTCCCAGTCTTCGTTAACTCTGTGTAGTATATTTGTTGTCCCAGTCTTCATTAACTCTGTGTAGTCTTTTTGTTGTCCCAGTCTTCGTTAACTCTGTGTAGTCTTTTTGTTGTCCCAGTCTTCGTTAACTCTGTGTAATAGTATGGTTGTCCCAGTCTTCGTTAACTCTGTGTAGTATTTTTGTTGTCCCAGTCTTCGTTAACTCTGTGTAATAGTATGGTTGTCCCAGTCTTCGTTAACTCTGTGTAGTCTTTTTGTTGTCCCAGTCTTCGTTAACTCTGTGTAGTCTTTTTGTTGTCCCAGTCTTCGTTAACTCTGTGTAGTATATTTGTTGTCCCAGTCTTCATTAACTCTGTGTAGTCTTTTTGTTGTCCCAGTCTTCGTTAACTCTGTGTAGTCTTTTTGTTGTCCCAGTCTTCGTTAACTCTGTGTAATAGTATGGTTGTCCCAGTCTTCGTTAACTCTGTGTAGTATTTTTGTTGTCCCAGTCTTCGTTAACTCTGTGTAATAGTATGGTTGTCCCAGTCTTCGTTAACTCTGTGTAGTCTTTTTGTTGTCCCAGTCTTCGTTAACTCTGTGTAATAGTATGGTTGTCCCAGTCTTCGTTAACTCTGTGTAGTATTTTTGTTGTCCCAGTCTTCGTTAACTCTGTGTAATAGTATGGTTGTCCCAGTCTTCGTTAACTCTGTGTAGTATTTTTGTTGTCCCAGTCTTCGTTAACTCTGTGTAATAGTATGGTTGTCCCAGTCTTCGTTAACTCTGTGTAGTATTTTTGTTGTCCCAGTCTTGGTTAACTCTGTTTAATAGTATGGTTGTCCCAGTCTTCGTTAACTCTGTGTAGTCTTTTTGTTGTCCCAGTCTTCGTTAACTCTGTGTAGTATTTTTGTTGTCCCAGTTCTTCATTAACTCTGTGTAGTATTTTTGTTGTCCCAGTCTTCGTTAACTCTGTGTAGTATTTTTGTTGTCCCAGTCTTCATTAATTCTGTGTAGTATTTTTGTTGTCCCAGTCTTCGTTAACTCTGTGTACTATTTTTTGTTGTCCCAGTCTTCATTAACTCTGTGTAGTATTTTTGTTTTCCCAGTCTTCGTTAACTCTGTGTAGTATTTTTGTTGTCCCAGTCTTCGTTAACTCTGTGTAGTATTTTTTGTTGTCCCAGTCTTCGTTAACTCTGTGTAGTCTTTTTCTTGTCCCAGTCTTCGTTAACTCTGTATACTATTTTTTGTTGTCCCAGTCTTCATTAACTCTGTGTAGTATTTTTGTTGTTCCAGTCTTCGTTAACTCTGTAGTATTTTTGTTGTCCCAGTCTTCATTAACTCTGTGTAGTATTTTTGTTGTCCCAGTCTTCGTTAACTCTGTGTACTATTTTTTGTTGTCCCAGTCTTCATTAACTCTGTGTAGTATTTTTGTTGTCCCAGTCTTCATTAACTCTGTGTAGTATTTTTGTTGTCCCAGTCTTCGTTAACTCTGTGTACTATTTTTTGTTGTCCCAGTCTTCATTAACTCTGTGTAGTATTTTTGTTGTCCCAGTCTTCGTTAACTCTGTGTAGTATTTTTGTTGTCCCAGTCTTCGTTAACTCTGTGTAGTCTTTTGGTTGTCCCAGTCTTCATTAACTCTGTGTAGTATTTTTGTTGTCCCAGTCTTCGTTAACTCTGTGTAGTCTTTTGGTTGTCCCAGTCTTCGTTAACTCTGTGTAGTATTTTTGTTGTCCCAGTCTTCGTTAACTCTGTGTAGTCTTTTTGTTGTCCCAGTCTTCATTAACTCTGTGTAGTATTTTTGTTGTCCCAGTCTTCGTTAACTCTGTGTATTATTTTTGTTGTCCCAGTCTTCGTTAACTCTGTGTAGTATTTTTGTTGTCCCAGTCTTCGTTAACCCTGTGTAGTATTTTTGTTGTCCCAGTCTTCGTTAACTCTGGGTAACGTTGTGGTTGTTCCCGTTTTCAGTGACGTTGTGGTTGTCCCAGTTTTCAGTAACTCTGTGTAATGTTGTGGTTGTCCCCGTGTTCAGTAACTCTGTGTAATGTTGTGGTTGTCCCCGTGTTCAGTAACTCTGTGTAATGTTGTGGTTGTCCCCGTTTTCAGTAACTCTGTGTAATGTTGTGGTTGTCCCCGTGTTCAGTAACTCTGTGTAATGTTGTGGTTGTCCCGTGTTCAGTAACTCTGTGTAATGTTGTGGTTGTCCCCGTGTTCAGTAACTCTGTGTAATGTTGTGGTTGTCCCCGTGTTCAGTAACTCTGTGTAATGTTGTGGTTGTCCCCGTGTTCAGTAACTCTGTGTAATGTTGTGGTTGTCCCCGTGTTCAGTAACTCTGTGTAATGTTGTGGTTGTCCCCGTGTTCAGTAACTCTGTGTAATGTTGTGGATGTCCCCGTGTTCAGTAACTCTGTGTAATGTTGTGGTTGTCCCCGTGTTCAGTAACTCTATGTAATGTTGTGGATGTCCCAGTTTTCAGTAACTCTGTGTAACGTTGTGGTTGTCCCGTGTTCAGTAACTCTGTGTAACGTTGTGGTTGTCCCCGTGTTCAGTAACTCTGTGTAACGTTGTGGTTGTCCCCGTGTTCAGTAACTCTGGGTAACGTTGTGGTTGTCCCCGTGTTCAGTAACTCTGTGTAATGTTGTGGTTGTCCCCGTGTTCAGTAACTCTGTGTAACGTTGTGGTTGTCCCCGTGTTCAGTAACTCTGTGTAATGTTGTGGTTGTCCCCGTGTTCAGTAACTCTGTGTAACGTTGTGGTTGTCCCCGTGTTCAGTAACTCTGTGTAATGTTGTGGTTGTCCCCGTGTTCAGTAACTCTGTGTAACGTTGTGGTTGTCCCAGTTTTCAGTAACTCTGTGTAATGTTGTGGTTGTCCCCGTGTTCAGTAACTCTGTGTAATGTTGTGGTTGTCCCCGTGTTCAGTAACTCTGTGTAATGTTGTGGATGTCCCCGTGTTCAGTAACTCTGTGTAATGTTGTGGTTGTCCCAGCAGATATAGACCAGAGGACTCCCAAGGAGACAAACAGCCATGGAGGGACTCTACTTTGACGTCAAGCCCCGTGACCAACGCCCCCAGCAGCCCTCCCCTTCCCCTCACCCCAAACACCGCCCCTCCCCTCCCTTCTCCTTTAGCCCCCTCCCCCTTATTCTCCCCCAAAACAGAACCTCTTTCTCAGCCCTCACCCTCACCCCCTCCCCCTCGGCAGCCTCCCCCTCACCCCCAACACCCATCCTCATCCAACCCTCACCACCTCCCGCCTTAACCTCACACCAAACAGATCGTCTTACACAACCCTCACCTCTACACCCTCCCCCCTCCACCTCACCCCTCTCGGAAGAAACACAGAGGAAGAGGAGGAAGAGGTTCAATACAGACTGACTCTGGTTGGCTGCCTCCCGGTCCATCACCTCACCACCATGGCCATGCTGCCCTGGGTCGTGGCTGAGATCGGGAGGCCTCGGCCTGGGGAGAGAGAAAAGCCCGTAGTGGGTCGGCCGCCTGGGAGTCCTGCAAGTAGAGACACACACACCGGAAACGGAGAGAGCGTTTCCTCACGACGACACCAGGCGGTGTGTCTGTGTGTGTCCGCCTCGCGGGTGAGGTGTGTGTGGACGGAGGAGGAGGTGGGGAGGGACAGGCGACTGTTTGAGTGTCGGCCGCAACTCGTCACCAAGCTACTCCACAACAGCAGGGAGCCGTGGAGCTTTGGTTGTCTGGTTCGAGACACACATCTCTGTTACTGCTACGTCTTCCAATGCCAGGACTGCACCAAGGTACACTGTGTGTGTGTGTGTGTGTGTGTGTGTGTGTGAGAGTTGAGAAGTGTTTGTAGAAGAGCATCGGCAACGTGACACAGAACACTCACATTAGAAGTTCAAAGTTCAGGAAAATGGACAGCTCAGATTACACACAGTGAGAGGAGGGGAGAGGGAGAGGGAGAGAGAGGGGGAGGAGGGGAGGGGGGGAGGGGGGGGAGGGAGGAGAGAGGGGAGGAGGAGAGAGGGGGAGAGGAGGGGAGGAGGGGAGGAGGAGGGGGAGGAGGGGGAGGAGGAGAGGGGGGAGGAGGAGGGAGAGGTAGAGAGAGGGGGAGGAGAGGAGGAGGGAGAGGAGGGAGGAGAGGGGGAGAGGAGGAGGAGAGAGAGAGAGGGGGGGGGAGAGAGAGGGAGAAGGAGAAGGAGAGAGGGGAGAGGGGGAGGGGGAGAGAGAGAGAGGGGGGGGGGAGAGAGAGGGAGAAGGAGAAGGAGAGAGAGGGGGGGAGGAGGAGAGGAGAGAGGGGAGGGGAGAGAGAGGGAGAAGGAGAAGGAGAGAGAGGGAGGAGGAGAGGAGGAGAGCGGCAGGCGGATTGTGTAGCAAGTAGTGAAGTACACGGGGTCTTTCTCCCTCTGAAAGTCTGGTACAACAAGGTGTATGTGTGTGTGTGTGTGTGACCAACAGCTTCAGTAGTTGTTTTGATATGCAGCAGTGTGACACTAGAAACGCGTTGACAGAACGCTTCAACACAAACCCTTCTCATAGAACAGGTTGTATCAATATCTTCTCCCTCTGTTCATCAAACAGGATGTAGATCAGGTTACCACGGAGACCACTTCCTGTGGCAGGGTGTCTGTGTGTCTCTGTGTGCGAGTGTGTGCTGACCAATTCTCGGCACTCTCTGTCTCTCTCTCTCTGTGTCTCTGTGTCTCTCTCTCTCTCTCTCTGTGTCTCTCTCTCTGTGTCTCTCTCTCTCTGTCTCTCTCTCTCTCTCTCTCTCTCTCTCTCTCTCTCTCTCTCGTCTCTCTCTCTCTTTCTGTCTCTCTCTCTCTCTCTCTCTCTCTTTGTCTCTCTCTCTCTCTCTCTCTCTCTCTCTCCTCCCTCTACCCGTGAACTTCATTCATTGGTGGTGATGTCACTGTGGCCTAGCCAGCTGTTGTTCTGATACACACAAGGCTTAGCATGATGGCTGTGTGAAAGAGAGACAAATTAGAGGGTGTGAGAGAGAGAGACAGAGAGCAGGAGAGACCGAGGGAGAGACAGAGGGAGAGACAGAGAGCAACAGAGGGAGACAGAGAGCTGGAGAGGGAGACAGAGGGAGAGACAGAGAGCAACAGAGGAGACAGAGAGCTGGAGAAGGAGACAGAGAGCGAGACAGAGACAGACAGAGGGAGACAGAGACAGAGAGCGACAGAGGGAGACAGAGAGAGAGACAGAGAGAGAGACAGAGAGAGAGACAGAGAGCGAGACAGAGAGCGAGACAGAGGGAGAGACAGAGGGAGACAGAGAGAGAGACAGAGAGAGAGACAGAGAGAGAGACAGAGGGAGAGACAGAGGGAGAGACAGAGGGAGACAGAGGGAGAGACAGAGAGACAGAGACAGAGGGAGAGTTTAGGTTATTAGGATCCCCATTAACTACTGAACATGCAGCTTGTCTACCCGGGGGCCACATAAAATGTAGAAATGGAAAAAGTAAAAACCAGTTCTAGACAAGAACAACATCAGATATTACATTTCATTTTAAATACAAAATACAACTAAAATAAGTTATACGCTGAGTAGACAAATCATTAGGAACACCTGCTCTTTCCATGACACAGACTGACCAGGTGAAGTCTATGACCCCTTATTGATGTCATCTGTTAAAAAACTTCACTTAGTGTAGATGAAGGGGAGGAGACATGTAGATGAAGGGGAGGAGACATGTAGATGAAGGGGAGGAGACATGTAGATGAAGGGAAGAGACGGGTTAAAGGAGGATGTTTAAGCCTCGAGATAAATGAGACATGGATTGTGTGTGTCTGCCATTCAGAGGGTAAATGGGCAAGGCAAAATATTTAAGTGCCTTTGAACGGGGTTTGGTAGTAGGTACCAGGTGTACTGGTTTGAGTGTGTCAAGAACTGCAACGCTGCTGGGTTTTTCACGCTCAACAATTTCCTCTGTATCAAAGAATGGTCCAACATCCAAAGGACATCCAGCCAACTTTGACACAACTTGTGGGAAGTGTTGGAGTCAACATGGACCAGCATCCCTGGGGAACGCTTTCAACACCTTGTAGAGTCAACATGGACCAGCATCCCTGGGGAAGGCTTTCAAAACCTTGTAGAGTCAACATGGGCCAGCATCCCTGTGGAAGGCTTTCAACACATTGTAGAGTCAACATGGACCAGCATCACTGTGGAAGGCTTTCAACACCTTGTAGAGTCAACATGGGCCAGCATCCCTGGGGAACGCTTTCAACACCTTGTAGAGTCATCATGGGCCAGCATCCCTGTGGAAGGCTTTCAACACCTTGTAGAGTCAACATGGGCCAGCATCCCTGGGGAACGCTTTCAACACCTTGTAGAGTCAACATGGGCCAGCATCCCTGTGGAAGGCTTTCAACACCTTGTAGAGTCATCATGGGCCAGCATCCCTGTGGAACGCTTTCAACACCTTGTAGAGTGAACATGGGCCAGCATCCCTGTGGAATGCTTTCAACACCTTGTAGAGTCAACATGGACCAGCATCCCTGTGGAACGCTTTCAACACCTTGTAGAGTCAACATGGACCAGCATCCCTGTGGAACGCTTTCAACACCTTGTAGAGTCAACATGGACCAGCATCCCTGGGGAAGGCTTTCAACACCTTGTAGAGTCAACATGGGCCAGCATCCCTGTGGAAGGCTTTCAACACATTGTAGAGTCAACATGGACCAGCATCACTGTGGAAGGCTTTCAACACCTTGTAGAGTCAACATGGGCCAGCATCCCTGGGGAACGCTTTCAACACCTTGTAGAGTCATCATGGGCCAGCATCCCTGTGGAAGGCTTTCAACACCTTGTAGAGTCAACATGGGCCAGCATCCCTGGGGAACGCTTTCAACACCTTGTAGAGTCAACATGGGCCAGCATCCCTGTGGAACGCTTTCAACACCTTGTAGAGTCAACATGGACCAGCATCCCTGGGGAAGGCTTTCAAAACCTTGTAGAGTCAACATGGACCAGCATCCCTGGGGAACGCTTTCAACACCTTGTAGAGTCAACATGGACCAGCATCCCTGTGGAAGGCTTTCAACACCTTGTAGAGTCAACATGGACCAGCATCCCTGTGGAAGGCTTTCAACACCTTGTAGAGTCATCATGGGCCAGCATCCCTGTGGAACGCTTTCAACACCTTGTAGAGTGAACATGGGCCAGCATCCCTGTGGAATGCTTTCAACACCTTGTAGAGTCAACATGGACCAGCATCCCTGTGGAACGCTTTCAACACCTTGTAGAGTCAACATGGACCAGCATCCCTGTGGAACGCTTTCAACACCTTGTAGAGTCAACATGGACCAGCATCCCTGTGGAACGCTTTCAACACCTTGTAGAGTCAACATGGACCAGCATCCCTGTGTAAGGCTTTCAACACCTTGTAGAGTCAACATGGACCAGCATCCCTGTGGAAGGCTTTCAACACCTTGTAGAGTCAACATGGACCAGCATCCCTGTGGAAGGCTTTCAACACCTTGTAGAGTCATCATGGGCCAGCATCCCTGTGGAACGCTTTCAACACCTTGTAGAGTGAACATGGGCCAGCATCCCTGTGGAATGCTTTCAACACCTTGTAGAGTCAACATGGACCAGCATCCCTGTGGAACGCTTTCAACACCTTGTAGAGTCAACATGGACCAGCATCCCTGTGGAACGCTTTCAACACCTTGTAGAGTCAACATGGACCAGCATCCCTGTGGAACGCTTTCAACACCTTGTAGAGTCAACATGGACCAGCATCCCTGTGGAACGCTTTCAACACCTTGTAGAGTTCATGTCCCGACGAATTGAGGCTGTTCTGAGGGCAAACCAGGGTTACCAAACTGTACATTGAAGATGCCCTGAGAGACAGCTCGCTGTACATTGAAGATGCCCTGAGAGACAGCTGGCTGTCCATTGAAGATGCCCTGAGAGACAGCTGGCTGTCCATTGAAGATGCCCTGAGAGACAGCTGGCTGTCTATTGAAGATGCCCTGAGAGACAGCTGGCTGTCCATTGAAGATGCCCTGAGAGACAGCTGGCTGTCCATTGAAGATGCCCTGAGAGACAGCTGGCTGTCCATTGAAGATGCCCTGAGAGACAGCTGGCTGTCCATTGAAGATGCCCTGAGAGACAGCTGGCTGTCCATTGAAGATGCCCTGAGAGACAGCTGGCTGTACATTGACGATGCCCTGAGAGACAGCTGGCTGTCCATTGAAGATGCCCTAAGAGACAGCTGGCTGTCCATTGAAGATGCCCTGAGAGACAACTGGCTGTCTATTGAAGATGCCCTGAGAGACAGCTGGCTGTCCATTGAAGATGCCCTGAGAGACAACTGGCTGTCTATTGAAGATGCCCTGAGAGACAGCTGGCTGTCCATTGAAGATGCCCTGAGAGACAGCTCGCTGTCCATTGAAGATGCCCTAAGAGACAGCTCGCTGTACATTGAAGATGCCCTAAGAGACAGCTCGCTGTCCATTGAAGATGCCCTAAGAGACAGCTCGCTGTACATTGAAGATGCCCTAAGAGACAGCTGGCTGTACATTGAAGATGCCCTGAGAGACAGCTGGCTGTACATTGAAGATGCCCTGAGAGACAACTGGCTGTCCATTGAAAATGCCCTGTGAGACAGCTGGCTGTACATTGAAGATGCCCTGAGAGACAGCTGGCTGTATATTGAAGATGCCCTGAGAGACAACTGGCTGTCTATTGAAGATGCCCTGAGAGACAGCTGGCTGTCCATTGAAGATGCCCTGAGAGACAGCTGGCTGTCCATTGAAGATGCCCTAAGAGACAGCTGGCTGTCTATTGAAGATGCCCTGAGAGACAGCTGGCTGTCTATTGAAGATGCCCTGAGAGACAGCTGGCTGTCTATTGAAGATGCCCTGAGAGACAGCTGGCTGTCCATTGAAGATGCCCTGAGAGACAGCTGGCTGTCCATTGAAGATGCCCTGAGAGACAGCTGGCTGTCCATTGAAGATGCCCTGAGAGACAGCTGGCTGTACATTGACGATGCCCTGAGAGACAGCTGGCTGTCCATTGAAGATGCCCTGAGAGACAGCTGGCTGTCTATTGAAGATGCCCTAAGAGACAGCTGGCTGTCCATTGAAGATGCCCTGAGAGACAGCTGGCTGTCCATTGAAGATGCCCTGAGAGACAGCTGGCTGTACATTGAAGATGCCCTGAGAGACAACTGGCTGTACATTGAAGATGCCCTGAGAGACAGCTGGCTGTACATTGAAGATGCCCTGAGAGACAGCTGGCTGTACATTGAAGATGCCCTGAGAGACAGCTGGCTGTCCATTGAAGATGCCCTGAGAGACAGCTGGCTGTACATTGAAGATGCCCTGAGAGACAACTGGCTGTACATTGAAGATGCCCTGAGAGACAGCTGGCTGTACATTGAAGATGCCCTGAGAGACAGCTGGCTGTACATTGAAGATGCCCTGAGAGACAGCTGGCTGTACATTGAAGATGCCCTGAGAGACAGCTGGCTGTATATTGAAGATGCCCTGAGAGACAACTGGCTGTCTATTGAAGATGCCCTGAGAGACAGCTGGCTGTCCATTGAAGATGCCCTGAGAGACAGCTGGCTGTCCATTGAAGATGCCCTAAGAGACAGCTGGCTGTCTATTGAAGATGCCCTGAGAGACAGCTGGCTGTCTATTGAAGATGCCCTGAGAGACAGCTGGCTGTCTATTGAAGATGCCCTGAGAGACAGCTGGCTGTCCATTGAAGATGCCCTAAGAGACAGCTGGCTGTACATTGAAGATGCCCTGAGAGACAGCTGGCTGTACATTGACGATGCCCTGAGAGACAGCTGGCTGTCTATTGAAGATGCCCTGAGAGACAGCTGGCTGTCCATTGAAGATGCCCTAAGAGACAGCTGGCTGTCTATTGAAGATACCCTGAGAGACAACTCGCTGTACATTGAAGATGTTTCGAGAAGCTTCCATTGAACAACAGTCTCTGGGTTCTATTGGCGGAAGTAGCACTCCGACCACGCAATGTAAAATCCCAACAACACAGCTCCAATCACCATCCTATTATCCGATTCTGTGAACCAATCAGCAGTCATCTGAGCCAGTTCACGTCTCTATGTGCTGAACGTCAGGAGTTAACTTGTTCTCTGAAAAAATAAAAAATAAAAGAAGCATTGTATTTGGTCAAACCACAATTCCCTCCATCAGTTTAGTCAGAGCAGGCAGCAAACTGATTGTTTGGCTTTCAGAGCCAGCAAAGAGTGCGTTTAGCTATTTTTAGGTAGTGAAATTACTTTTGTTTCCCTCCACGCATGTGGGAACACAGTCCTTTCTGGCTTTAGGGGCGACAATACAGTCTGCTACCATTCTCTATAGTTTACCCATCTAGGTTGTCTATATCTATTGGGAATACAGTCTGCTACCATTCTCTATAGTTTACCCATCTAGGTTGTCTATATCTACTGGTAATACAGTCTGCTACCATTCTCTATAGTTTACCCATCTAGGTTGTCTATATCTAGTGGTAATACAGTCTGCTACCATTCTCTATAGTTTGCCCATCTAGGTTGTCTATATCTAGTGGTAATACAGTCTGCTACCATTCTCTATAGTTTACCCATCTAGGTTGTCTATATCTAGTGGTAATACAGTCTGCTACCATTCTCTATAGTTTACCCATCTAGGTTGTCTATATCTAGTGGTAATACAGTCTGCTACCATTCTCTATAGTTTACCCATCTAGGTTGTCTATATCTAGTGGTAATACAGTCTGCTACCATTCTCTATAGTTTACCCATCTAGGTTGTCTATATCTAGTGGTAATACAGTCTGCTACCATTCTCTATAGTTTATAGGTTGTCTATATCTAGTGGTAATACAGTCTGCTACCATTCTCTATAGATTACCCATCTAGGTTGTCTATATCTAGTGGTAATACAGTCTGCTACCATTCTCTATAGTTTACCCATCTAGGTTGTCTATATCTAGTAGTAATACAATCTGCTACTATTCTCTATAGTTTACCCATCTAGGTTGTCTATATCTAGTGGTAATACAGTCTGCTACCATTCTCTATAGTTTACCCATCTAGGTTGTCTATATCTAGTGGTAATACAGTCTGCTACTATTCTTTATAGTTTACCCATCTAGGTTGTCTATATCTAGTGGTAATACAGTCTGCTACCATTCTCTGTTGTCTATATCTAGTGGTAATACAGTCTGCTACCATTCTCTATAGTTTACCCATCTAGGTTGTCTATATCTAGTGGTAATACAGTCTGCTACCATTCTCTATAGATTACCCATCTAGGTTGTCTATATCTACTGGTAATACAGTCTGCTGCTGTTCTCTACAGTTTACCCATCTAGGTTGTCTATATCTAGTGGTAATACAGTCTGCTACCATACTCTGTTGTCTATATCTAGTGGTAATACAGTCTGCTACTATTCTCTATAGTTTACCCATCTAGGTTGTCTATATCTAGTGGTAATACAGTCTGCTACTATTCTCTATAGTTTACCCATCTAGGTTGTCTATATCTAGTAGTAATACAATCTGCTACTATTCTCTATAGTTTACCCATCTAGGTTGTCTATATCTAGTGGTAATACAGTCTGCTACCATTCTCTATAGTTTACCCATCTAGGTTGTCTATATCTACTGGTAATACAGTCTGCTACCATTCTCTATAGTTTACCCATCTAGGTTGTCTATATCTAGTAGTAATACAATCTGCTACTATTCTCTATAGTTTACCCATCTAGGTTGTCTATATCTAGTGGTAATACAGTCTGCTACCATTCTCTATAGTTTACCCATCTAGGTTGTCTATATCTACTGGTAATACAGTCTGCTGCTATTCTCTATAGTTTACCCATCTAGGTTGTCTATATCTAGTGGTAATACAGTCTGCTACTATTCTTTATAGTTTACCCATCTAGGTTGTCTATATCTAGTGGTAATACAGTCTGCTACCATTCTCTGTTGTCTATATCTAGTGGTAATACAGTCTGCTACCATTCTCTATAGTTTACCCATCTAGGTTGTCTATATCTAGTGGTAATACAGTCTGCTACCATTCTCTATAGATTACCCATCTAGGTTGTCTATATCTACTGGTAATACAGTCTGCTGCTGTTCTCTACAGTTTACCCATCTAGGTTGTCTATATCTAGTGGTAATACAGTCTGCTACCATTCTCTGTTGTCTATATCTAGTGGTAATACAGTCTGCTACCATTCTCTATAGTTTACCCATCTAGGTTGTCTATATCTAGTGGTAATACAGTCTGCTACTATTCTCTATAGTTTACCCATCTAGGTTGTCTATATCTAGTAGTAATACAATCTGCTACTATTCTCTATAGTTTACCCATCTAGGTTGTCTATATCTAGTGGTAATACAGTCTGCTACCATTCTCTATAGTTTACCCATCTAGGTTGTCTATATCTACTGGTAATACAGTCTGCTACTGTTCTCTATAGTTTACCCATCTAGGTTGTCTATATCTAGTGGTAATACAGTCTGCTACCATTCTCTATAGTTTACCCATCTAGGTTGTCTATATCTAGTGGTAATACAGTCTGCTACCATTCTCTATAGTTTACCCATCTAGGTTGTCTATATCTAGTGGTAATACAGTCTGCTACCGTTCTCTATAGTTTACCCATCTAGGTTGTCTATATCTAGTGGTAATACAGTCTGCTACCATTCTCTATAGTTTACCCATCTAGGTTTATATCTAGTGGTAATACAGTCTGCTGCTGTTCTCTATAGTTTACCCATCTAGGTTGTCTATATCTAGTGGTAATACAGTCTGCTACCATTCTCTGTTGTCTATATCTAGTGGTAATACAGTCTGCTACCATTCTCTATAGTTTACCCATCTAGGTTGTCTATATCTAGTGGTAATACAGTCTGCTACCATTCTCTATAGATTACCCATCTAGGTTGTCTATATCTAGTGATAATACAGTCTGCTACCATTCTCTATAGTTTACCCATCTAGGTTGTCTATATCTAGTGGTAATACAGTCTGCTACCATTCTCTATAGTTTACCCATCTAGGTTGTCTATATCTAGTGGTAATACAGTCTGCTACCATTCTCTATAGTGTACCCATCTAGGTTGTCTATATCTAGTGGTAATACAGTCTGCTACCGTTCTCTATAGTTTACCCATCTAGGTTGTCTATATCTAGTGTATTTTTCTTATTGACAGATAACAATAGTTTGTCCACCTGTTTCACACAAACTCGACCAAATTCGAAACAGCGATCCTTCTCTTTCATTATTAGATATTTAATATTTGGTTCAGTGTTGTCATTAAACTTCCGTGTGTCACTGCAAATAGATGATAGAATGAGAGCTTGGGATGGCAGAGAGCATGTGTTTTTATTGTTAATTTGTGATTTCCAAAGCAAGTGAAAACGTTTCTCCCCCCCCATGCCAATAAAGCCCCCTTTTGAATTGAGAGCGCAGAGATTCAATTACATTTTGTGCCACCAGGTGGCGTCGTTGAACACAAAAAAAAAAAGTTAAGTCACTTTTCAACGCGATTCGTGTTTGATAAAAGTTAAATTCATGAATGTTTTGTAACTTCCTCTTCTTCAGAGCTCCAACTCTCAGTTCCATCTTGATTTTGAAAGTAGCCTATTCCCGAACTACTTTAGCAGCCGAGTCTAATTACACAGTTTCAATCTCTGTGTTTTTTTTTACTGGTGTGTGTGAGAATCACCCAAATTTATAAGTCAGTGATTTACAGAAAAAC